>NW_026711560.1:212500-232500 GCF_026419965.1 Kogia breviceps | reverse complement strand
AGGAGGGAGCACGCCCGAGAGGGGCGGAAAGACCCCCTTCTCTCACAGGCCCCGGCCCAACGCGCTCGCCACCCACGCCCGCGTGCGACCCCCTCCCCCCCGACCGCCACAAACACACACACACGTGGGGGGGGAGGGTGGGCACACGCGGACGCTCGCCTGGCCCGAGTCAGTCCCCCCGTGCCACAGCAACACCGTGGGAGGACGACCGCGACGAGGCGGCCCCTGTTTCCCCCAACCGAGGGAGGGAAAACAGAGGCACGCCTCCCTTACCGTCTCGACCCCCCCAAGAGAGCCACTCACGGGACGCACCACCGCGGCGGCGGGGACCCCGAGGAGCACGCTGGGAGAAGGGAACGACACCACCGCTCGGCCTCGGGCACCTGAGGGACGACCTGGAGCGCTCCAGGGGCACCACAGAGGATCGAACGAGGCACGCTCACGCGCCGGCAGGGGCGCGCGGCGCAGCGGCGGGACGGCACCCCCCCACCAACGCGGGGAGGACCGCCCACGGGGGCAACACGCCAAGGAGGCGAAGCGAGAGCGTCTGCTGCGTCCGAGGACCACGGCCCCGCCACCCACGCCGTGAGGCAGGGGGCGGGAGGCCGAAGGTCAGGGCCGGGGACCACCACCCCTGCCCTTCCCCACACCCCTCGACAGGCCGGGAGAGCGTGAGGAGAGAGGCGGGGAGGCCCGCGGACAGAACGAGAAGAGCGGTCCCGTTCGCCAAGAACGTCCGTCCCTCGTCTGGCGCGACCTTAAGGCCCGGCCCAGGAGAGCGCGACATCACCACATCGATCAGTCATGCCAGAGAGCCAGGGACCACCCGGCCCCGAAGGGGAGGGGCACACACAGCGAGGACCATCACCAGAGGAGCCTGCTTCGGCCTCACCGGCGGCACCCCAAACCCCCTCTTTCTTTTTTTTTTTTTTTTTTTCCTCTCAGGCAAAAGTGGCCGACGACCCCGCGAGTGAGGAGAACGCCTGACACGTGGCACGGAGCCTGCGGGGTGGGGTCGTCGTCTCAGCCACCACCGGGTGCCTGCGGCGGGGAGGGGAGTCACACGGGGTAGAAGACCCAACGCCCCGCCGCCCCGCCGCCCTCGGGTGAGCCAGAGACCGGAGGCGGCACCGCGGGTCGGGTCAGCCGGACGCACACACGAGAGCCGGCGCGCAGGCCCAGGCGGGCGGCTCAAGTGGCGAGGGTCGGCTCGGCCACCAGACGGCGATCCAAAGCCCAGAACCCTGCGCGCGTCCAGACTCCCAAAGTCCTCAGCGACAGACGCCAGAGAAGACCGTGTCAGCACCTATCTGGTGGCAAAAAAGGCCCATTTCGGGCGAAAAAAATCACGGCGCCCGGCAGCGGGGCCCACGCACGCGTCGCAGGGGGGGTCCCCGGGACCTCGGTCCGGCCGCCTGTCCCCAACACTTCCCCATCCACACCAGCCCCGGAGCTCTCGGGGCCATCTGGTCGACCCGAGGAGCTTGGGGGGAGTGGGGGGGGGGGGTGGGGGGGGGAGGGGGGGCGGGCCAAGCGGGGCGGGCAAACGTGGGAGAGGGCCGCGAGCCGGGTCGCCCTCCCCGGTTCACCCGCACGGGCAGGTACCGGTCCCTCCGAGTCTCCGGGCCAAGACTTGGTGAAAGGAAAAGAAATATCTCACTCGGCCGTCTCCGACGAGCGGGCCCCACGGGGGACCGCGCCCGGGCCCGGGCCGCCCTATCCGGGCCACCCAGGACGGCTCGGGCGGGCCGGTCCCCACCCCCACCCCGGCCGGGACTCGCGGCGGGTGGAGGAGAGGGGGCGGGGGAGGGAGGGTGAGAAAAAACTCAAAGTCCGCCGACCAGGACCCCCCGTGGGCACGCTGAAGGGCCGGGTGCGCCCTCCCCGGCCACCCGCGCGAGCAAGGCCCGGTCCGTCCACGTCCACGGACCCAGGGGCACTTGGAAACATTTTGCCCCGGGAGGCGCCTCCCAGGCGACCAGAGCCCACGAGGGAGGGACCGCACCCGGGCCCGGGCCCGGGCCCGGGCCGGTCTCTCCGGGTCACCCCTCGCGGCCCAGGCCGGTCCCCACCTCCCGAGTCCGACTCGGCCAAACATCGGTGAGAAAGAATCCGACCACCGGGAGGGGCCCCACGCGCGCCCGCCACCGAGCCCGTCGCGCCCGCCACCGGCCTAACCTAAACGCACGGGCCCGGGCCGGTCCCCCACCTTCCGGAGCGGGGCGCTGTGGGGACCGCGGAAGAGAGGAAGGGAGGGTGGGGGGGTCGGGGAATGAACGCTCCAAAGGGTGAGCCAGGAGAAAGCCCGACCGACCGCCCATCCGCAGGCGCTCCGGAGGGCGCGGAAGACCCTCTCCCTTCCCACCGCGGCGGCCCGGCCCAGGTCGTGTCGGGTGGCCGGGTCGGTCCCCGCGGCCGGAGGGGAGCGGACGGATGCTGGTCGACCGGGCCAGGCGGTCCCCCAGAGCGGCTCGAGAGCGCGGCGACGGTCACACCCTCATAGACCTGCACGCCCAATCTCAAGCGACAGCAGGAGGCGCCCACGCCTGGGCGCCACCGGGACAGTGGCCACCAGCGTCGCCTGGCTGCCGGAACTCTGCCTCGGGCCCGGCGGCCGACTCACAGCCCTCACGAAGGTCGCCGAAGCTCCAGAGACAAGGGACAATATAAAAGCGGCCGCCAGGTGGCTCCCGACAACCGGCTCCAACGTCCCCGGGCCGGATCCCTGTCGCCGGCCGGCCACCGAGGACGCGGCGGCAGCGCCGGGCCGCCCAAACGCCCGAGCTCAGCCCGGGACGAGGCGGCGGGCGTCTGGCGCGGCGGCCCCGTGTCGTCCATCTCGGAGCTAGCTCCCCGGTCGGCACGACACGACACGGTGCGACCCGGGCAGCAGACGGGGGTGGGGGGGTGGGGGGCGGGGGAAGCCGGGGAGATGTCGCCGGGAGGCTGTCTCGGAGGAGACGCGCTCCCCAACGCGATTCCTGGGCGGGGGGAAATCCCGCGGAGACGCCGGCGGGGCCCGGGGCGCCCGGCACGGGTTGCCCAGAGGGGCACGAGCAAGATCCCCGGCTGCCCGGACGGGGGGGGGGGGAGGGAGGGAGGGAGGGAGGGAGGGAGGGAGGGAGGGAGGGAGAGAGGGAAGGAGGGAGGGACGGATGGAGGGACGGAGGGACGGAGGGACGGATGTAAGGACGGAGGGACGGACGGAGGGAGGGAGGGAGGGAGAGAGAGAGGGACGGAAGTCGGGGACTGGCAAACCGAAACCAGGCAAGCGCTCAGGGAACAACGCAGGAATTCGTCCAAAGACAACACATCGGTGCTGCGAGGGTGGGGAAAATGCACTTGCGGTCACGAGAACATGGATTTCATAACGGACTGACCACGATCCATCACGGGCCGGGCGGGGGTGGGGGGGGTGGGGGCGGGTGAGGCGGGGGTTGGGGGAATGCGGGCGGCTGGGGGGGAGGGGGCGAGGGTGGAGTCAATAGCCATCCACTAAAGAAACTGAGTTCCGGTACGTCGACACAAGGCAACACTCTGAGTGCGAGTGTGTGTGAGCGTGTGTGTGCGTGTGCGTGCGTGCGTGTGTGTGTGGAGTGCGGTGAGTACTGACAGCGAACCGTAGTCCCACCAGGACCACACCAAACCATACCAACCAAGAAGTCAAGCTGTAGAACTTCTCTGGCCTTTAAAACAAAGAGAAAAGCGTGCACGTATCGCATACGTACACACATTACGTACGCTTGTGGCATACGTATACGTGGACGTGGACGTATAAAGGCCTAGGACAAGCCCAAGCACATCCCGTCAGGGGAGCCTATCCAAAACAGACCAAGACCTCACACAATTCAGCCTCCAGAAAACAAGCGACCCAGTGAGAAAAGTGGGCAGGAGGCCAGAACAGAACATTTTCATTAGAGAAAAAAAAGAAGAAGAGAAAAAAAGAAAAAAAGAAAAAAGAAAGAAAGAAAGAACACAACTTTCTTAGTAAAAACCAAACAAACAAAACACAACAACAAAACAAACAGAAATAAAACAGAAAACCTCTTTTAGTGAAAGAATCCAACGGGGCAACGAAAAAAGCGCACACACGCATCTCTCTGGACGAAGATATTCGGACAGGCACAGGATCTGGAGTTGCGACAGCAAGTTCGTACAAGCAGAAAAAGTGCCTCCTTCCTCCCGATCCAACACGTATTTTTCAAGCTGAGAGAGACCACCACCACCGTGGCACGCCGGAGGGAGGACTCAGAGATGTCACCCGGCGGGTGAGAGAACGGCTCTCCGACAAAAGACAGCAGTATGGAAAACAGAAAGGAAGTCCCTCAAAACACTGCACAGAAAACTACCATGCGACCCAGCAACTCCACTAAGTGCCCACGGAGGGGGTAAAGACGACATGTACATGTCTATCTGTACCAACACCTGTAACGATGTAGAGATAGGTACGGACGCACTGTTAGCGCTCTCTGTGCCCGTACGTCTATATCTATGAGAGAAGGACCGGGTGGGGGGTGGGGGGTGGGGGGTGGGGGTGCGGAGAGAGAAGTGAGACAAAGAGTGGACAGTCACGTGAGTGCAGTAGGTAAGGAAGATTAAGACGACAAACAAACTCCCAACAGTGGTCCTGTAAGTCAACCATCAAGATTTCGATATCATGATGTCATCAAGCACCAACCCTTCTGAAGGGACACAGCGACACACAGGGCTCACTTGGCAGGGCAGTTCAGGACCCTAAAATGACCGTGAAAGGTGAAGCTCGAAAAAGCAATCTTGTTCATCCACGGGGGGAAAATACCGTTCTCCCACGACATTCAAAAATCCTATCAGGGGGCTTCCCTGGTGGCGCAGTGGTTGAGAGTCCGCCTGCCGATGCAGGGGACACGGGTTCGTGCCCTGGTCCGGGAAGATCCCACATGCCGCGGAGCGGCTGGGCCCGTGAGCCATGGCCGCTGGGCCTGCGCGTCCGGAGCCTGTGCTCCGCAATGGGAGAGGCCACAACAGTGAGAGGCCCGCGTACCACAAAAAAAAAAAAAAAAAAAAAAAAAAAAAAAAAAATCCTATCAAAACATTTTAAAACTCTCTTACTCGCTCACCATTTAAAAGGTAGAGAAATAAAAAGAGAGCCAAAGTACGATTTATTGAGTGGTGGACCGTCAAAGAAAGCATGCCATGAAAGCCTCCGATTCATTTTGGAAGGTCCTAGGAACAGCAATCTTCAACATTGCTCTCCTGCCTGCCTTCTTGGCGTGGTATCTTTTCTACATCTGGATAAGCAGTCCTAGGTTTTGTGTGTTTGCTTGTTATTCCCCTAACTGAAGATCAGCCTCCAACACGATAACCCTTTGTGCCCTCTGGGTCCTGAACTCTCTTCTCTGGAAGTGCTTTTCTGAATGGGAACGGTTTCACCAACGTCATCGCCTGGAGACATCTTCAGCCTGTCCTCCCCCCACCCGCACCCCCGCCCGCCCCCCACCCTCTTCCTCCTCCTCCTCCTCCTCCTCCTCCTCCTCCTCCTCCTCCTCCTCCCCTTCCTCCTCCTCCTTTTTTTTCTTTGTTTTCTTCAGCTCTCCTTGCGCTGGTCTCTCACACGGTGGCAGCGTTGTCCTAGGCATGCCCAGGTGTCTCCTAACCCCATCCAAGTGATGACTCCCAGCGTCATCATTTTGGGTTTCTTAGCCGCACTTTCGTCGTTCCCGGGCAATTCTTTCTTTTTATTTTCCATGGACGGGGGAGACCAGACCGGGGCGGGGGGCAACACAACGACACACTGCGTGTGACCTGGGAAACAGACACATACACGCCAGGCAATCACCGACAGGCTCTGAAAGAGGATCGGTCCCCGGACACGGGGCACGCACGTTTGTTATCGGTGGAGTCACTGCAGACCGAACGGGAAGCAGCAGACTTTGAACTTGACGCAGCTACCGTTCATCCATCGCGGAAACTGACATTTGAAACACGTAGTTAGGCTCTTGGTGCGATTTCACCTAGTCATTGACATGTGTGCACAGTGGAACCATGGAAAGTGAGACAACCCCCCCACCCCACTTCTACCAAAGGTCGCCAAATGAAGACTCTCGTTTGTTTACAAACCAAATTTCCTATCCTTAAATTTGGTGGGAGCTTTCCCTAAGGATTGCACGGGAAGGTGACTTCCTCAAGCGTTGGAGTAGTTTTCCTTAGAACTAGAGAATTAGAATTCTGCTGAATGATGAACACACACCTCGCTTAAGTTTCTGCTAGGAAATCCACGCACCATGTGGATCGAACGAAAAGCAAAATGATTTTTTAACAAGGTCTTCTCTCCACTTCAGACGAATTTTACAGGGCGGGGAGGGGGGAGGCTAGGCTTCTCTGTTTTTCATTTAAGGTCCTCTGAAACGTCAGTAAGTGTTCGTGATCCTACTCACGTGTACTCTTGTCCTCCATCCAATCGTCAGTCATCTGGCAGAAGGAGAGCCTGCCTCATCCACGGCAAACAACATTCCGACACTCAATGAGAAAATACATTTCTGGTGCTTTCGCCAAAAAATGCAAAGCCCCTTATTTAAGCTAATGGAATTTAAAAGAAATCCCTAGTACCTAGGAACAGAACAAAGTGAAAGAAACACAACGCACAGACTTGGGGGATAGAAAGAAAGAAAGAAAAAGAAAGAAAGAAAGAAAGAAAGAAAGAAAGAAAGAAAGAAAGAAAGAAAGAAAGAAAGAAAGAAAGAAAGAAAGAAAGAAAGAAAGAAAGAAAGAAAGAAAGAAAGAAAGAAAGAAAGAAAGAAAGAGAGAGAGAGAGAGAGAGAGAGAGAGAGAGGAAGGAGAGGAGAGGAGAGGAGACAAGAGGAGAGGAGAGGAGAGGGAGGGAGGGAGGGACGAAGGAAGGAAGGAAGGAAGGAAGGAAGGAAGGAAGGAAGGAAGGAAGGAAGGAAGGAAGGAAGGAAGGAAGAAAGAAAAGATCTCTCAACCTAAAAGTTTTTGTGACAAACGGACAATCTATGATTTGGTAGGTTAAAAAATATTTTTGGAACGTAAAGTTCTTTGAGACACGAATGGAGAAGAAAACAAGAAAAGGACAATCAGAATTCGGAACCCTCAGAAACCTGAATCGGTCATGAACAGGAACTAGGAAGCCAGGGTGAACGGCGTCTGTGACACCAGTGATTCTGGACTGGCAAAGGGATGATTCCATTTCACCAGCATACATTTTCACACAGTGTCACTTTTTAAAAATGTTTTCTTTTCCCCAGAGTGATGCCAGAGGTGTGGACTCATACATCGAAACATCTTTAGTCTTTCTGTAATAAGGAGACAGAAGTAGGTCCACTGAGACTTGTCGAGCCATGAACGAACGTTTCCATAGGTTATCTTTGGAAAGGATCCAGACATTCCACGAATTCCCCATCATTCCACTTATGCCAACTCTGAAGTTTCTAAAGTGACCCAAAAGGTCTGGGCGAGACTGTTTTTAAGTAGACATACCACAAAACATAACGCTTCTTAAGGAGTTCCTGCACCTAGAGCTATCGACATCACTTGTTCGAGATCCCATGACGACGAGATGGCCCGTGAACACTTCCTGAGACTTCAGACGATGATGTCAGCCATCATCCCCAAGTTCTTTTTCTTGCCGACGAATCTGGTTCACTCCCGTGAACTTACTGGATTTGGGGTCGACGTAGATAGAAGGAAAGGATGACCTCGAACGCTGATCACGCTAAAGACGTGCCTAGTTTCATAAAACCCATACCTTGACCTTGGCTATTCTCGGCTGAAGGGTTCAGCCTAGATCACCACGTGAACTTGCCTAAAACCTTTGGGTCCCTTCCCTTTCTAGTGGACTGAATTCCGGAGTGCTCCCTTCTAAGCCATTCAAGAGAGCTCTCTCACAAGTTCATTGTGGCACTCGGATCCCTACGCAGAAACAGGCCAGCTCTAGAAGGGAGCTACAGACATACAGTACCTGTTACCAGGCCCTTTCCAGATTCTGGCACAGCAGTACCAGAAAAATGAAGGTCGTTTCCACAAGGCTTCTAAGGCTAGCACGGCAAAACTTTTTTTTTTTTTTTTTTTTTTTTTTAAATTAAAAGAGATAGCTTGTACACAAGGGAGAAGGCGGTGGGTGGGGTGGGGGTGAGAGGCAGCCCCACCCCCCCACCCCCCGAGTTGCTTGGATCACGAAAGGGAGAGTTTGTCTCGGGATCACTGATCATTTCCAGAAATCCTCCAAATTCTTGGATCATCAGCAGCTGGTTCCACGGTGGCTACCTGTGGGGAATACCAAGTGCTTCCACGAGGGGAAAGAAGCGCATGAGAATGTTCGGCAAGAAAGCACAGGAACAGATAAGGGTTCAATGTACAGCTGAGCTTCTCGTCTTGGGACAACTAGGTATAGTCGTGGGTGGGTGTCAACAGAGGAAAAGTTCATCTTCTTTTACTCCCGCGAGCCTCGTGTGTGTGTGTGTGTGTGTGCGCGCGCGTGTGTGTGTGTGTGTGTGTGTGTCTGTGTCTGTGTCTGTGTCTGTGTCTGTGTGTCTGTGTGTGTGTCTGTGTGTGTCTGAGACTCAGGCCCCCAGGGCTGATCTGCTCATGCAATTCCATTTCCCCTCCCCCTCCCCCTCCCCCTCCCCCTCCCCCTCTTCCTCCTCCTCCTCCTCCTTCTATGTACTTCTTTCTGTCGAGGAGATGATTTCCAACTCAAATGCAGACCAAAAGATTTCTAGGTTCCCAAACTTCAGGGTTCCATGGATCAGGGTGTCCAAAATCTGCACAGCGCCTTCAATAACGGCCCTCTTTCTCAGCGCACACAAGTCAACCCCAGACCAAGGCACCCTAAGGGCAAAAACCCTCCAGGATTTCTCCCACCAGACCCCGAACATCAGCACACACACCCTCCCCCAGTTTCTATTTCGTATCGTGTGGGCTCAGGCAGACAACAAACACGTCCATCGTTCGATCATCTTCCTTTGGCGTGTTTCGTGAACGTTGCACCGGCCGAAGAAACCTAAGTGTGCAAAAGCTCATCCCCGTGTAAAAGGCTTTGGCTTCTCAGCGAAGGGGTCGAGCCAAGGGACCTAGGCCCCTCTGTCCACTTTTCACTGGGTTCACTGGCCTCACTGTTGTCCCAAGCGATGGCCGGTCAGATCTCTCACGGTCATTCTTCTTTTGGCCTTCTGGTTTTAGAGAGGGTTTTCAACTGGGGTAAAAAGGGCAGGCTTGTGTGGGGCCCTTTCATGGTGGGGAGGGGGTGGGGGGGGGCCCCGTAGAGGTCCCTCCGATTCACCCAATCTCAGGCAGTGCCCTATTCAAAACGTTTGTTTCCGGGCTTCCCCGGTGGTGCAGTGGTTGAGAATCCGCCTGCCAATGCAGGGGCCACGGGTTCGTGCCCCGGTCCGGGAAGACCCCACATGTCGCGGAGCGGCTAGGCCCATGAGCCATGGCCACTGAGCCTGCGCATCCGGAGCCTGTGCTCCGCAACGGGAGAGGCCACGACAGTGAGAGGCCCGCGTACCACAAAAAAAAAAAAAAAAAAAGAAAGAAAAGAAAAGAAAAGAAAACAGAAAACGTTTGTTTCCGTCCCACCAAGAGCCCACCTTTGGAGAGATTCCCTGCCTTACACGTCCTCTCCGCTCCTCCTATTCATCCACCGTGATCCACCACCACCACCCCGCCGGCCGACCTGATCTGTTCACCCTGAAGCTGGCAAGCAGTAAGGGTGCTCGTGAAGCGAGGATCCGTTGGGATTGGCCAAGATGGCAAAGTGGCGGCGGGGGCGGCGGCGGCGGTGGGGCGGGGGGGGGGGTATGTGGAGGGGACTCGGAAAGTACGAGGTTACAGCTAACAGCTGCTGCTGGCAGATAGGTCTTTGAAACAGGCTGGTGGCGCCCTGGACTTTGATACCGTCCATTCTGACCATTCCTGTTCTCCGTGAGAAGGGTGTTGGGCCCAGGATCGGCCACCCCAAAACGGGCCTCCGTGGCACATTGACGATTTTGAGCGAAGGGGGACTCCAGAAGCAGCCACGTTTGTCCGAGGGACACTGGGATTCTCCTCTGTGTCTCCCTGAAAGCGAGACATCCATCTCTCGGCTGAAAGGTGCACTCCCTGCCTCCGGAGGTAGGAGGCCGCCGCCGCGATCGGCAAATTAGGGCATTCGGGCCCGAGAAACCTTCGGAGACAAACACTGCGGACCACCGCAAACCCGAGCTCTGTTTAGCTTCTTCCTTCGCTCGCTCGTTCGCTCACGGCACACCCCAAAACCTAAGTCTCTCGGTCCGGTTCCCTGTCTGTCTCACCCATGTACCGTTCGTTCCTCGGTCTGAGCAGGAGAGACGCCGCCCGCTTCAGCCACTTCTCAGCCCTCGAATGAAAGGAAAGGTCACCCCGCTCCCCCCACACACCTTCGTCTCTCCGCGCCTTGGGCCCATGTTACTTTATTTTTATTTTTATTTTTTTGCATTACACGGGCCTCTCACTCTTGTGGCCTCTCCCGTCGCGGAGCACAGGCTCCGGACACGCAGGCTCAGCGGCCACGGCTCACGGGCCTAGCTGCTCCACGGCACGTGGGATCCTCCCGGACCGGGGCACAAACCTGTGTCCCCTGCATCGGCAGGCGGACTCTCGACCACTTTGCCACCAGGGAAGCCCATCGGGCCCATTTTAGAATGAGTCCAGCCACAGGAACTCAAGAGGGGTAGAGGGGGAGATCTCCCCCTCCCCCAAACAGGAAGGCACCTGGAACCCCGTTCCCACCGGCCACCCGGCTCCACTTTGGGTGCGTGAATCCTAGTTTGCCTCCTCCGGATCTTTAAATGATCTTCCACGTGTTATAACAGACTCACAAGGAGAGAAGCTTACGCATGTATTTCTTCTGAGTTTCATGCGACACGGGGAGCCCTCCTAAGAAAACAAAGAAAGACCCAGAGAAGCGTCCGAACCTAACATCTCTTCTGTTGGATCTGAGCAAAGAGAGGCAATCTGAAAAAGCAACTATACTCTGGCGGGGGTGCGGAGTGTGTGTGTGTGTGGGGGGGGGGGGTGTGTGTGTGTGAGTGGGGGTGGGTGAGGGGGGGGTGGGTGGGTGGGGGGCGCGGGCGATGCCAAAGGAGGATGAGAACTCTTAGAAATTCTTAGGCATAGAAAATTAAGACGGATCCGGGCCCGCGCCTCTCCTTTTCTCGTGCGTTGGGAAGATCATTTGGCTCTCGCCGGCTGGGATGTCATCTCCCCACGAACCATCAGGCGAGCTGTGGGGCGGAAAGAGGGAGAGCAGGGTTCAGAAGAACGTGGAGAAGATGGACGCTAGATGCCCAGAGTCCACGTCCCCCGCCCCCCCCCCCCCCCCCCCCGGGAGCAAGGATCTCTTCTTCGTGGGCACACGATCTTCCACCACGACCTCCGGACCGTGGTGCCAAGTCACGCCCACGCGAAGACAGGGCTCACCCAGGGATATGGGCTTGTGCCACAGAAAGGGAGACAGCAGGGAAGTCACCGAGCTTAAGGTATCTGACTCTCGTCGGGTCCTCGACAGGCGGAGGGACACATCTTTCCGACACGGTCGGGGCCGGCTTAGAGAACCGCTGCCGACGACCGCACCGCGAAGGAAGATGTCTCTGCGGTCTCGACAGAAGATCCAGTAGGTTTCCCAAGTGGCGGAGCTAGGAATCGATCGGCCAGGCAGGCGTGTCCAATCTTCAACTTTGGGAAGACACGCGGACTTTTACCCCCCCTTTTCGGCGGGGAGCCTGTAGAAGATCAGGCCGGGAGGAAGGACACAGTCTGTCAGTCGTTGCACGTGATGTTAACGTCCAGGCCAGGAGGAGCCATGCCAGGACTGACTCCACAAAAGGGAGAAGGTGACCAGTTGCCTTTTGAGGACCATGGCTCTCTACGCGGCACGGAAACCAAGGGAGCAGGGGCCAGGGTAGAGGCCGGCAGGGTCGTCAGAGGCCCAGCCAGGACAGAGACCGGTGAGGTGCGAGCCTGAACGAAGGCAGTAGAGGGGAGAGGGAGAGAGGGGATGGAGCAGGACCTATTTCGGTCCCGGAATCGGCAGAACCTGGTATCCCGGCGTGAGTCTTTAGAAACACCGTCCAACTCCACTCCACGGGCAAAATACAAGGTAGAGGGCGGAGCTCTCTGCACCCAGGATCCTCCCGAGACCCAGGCGAGAAGGGCCCTTCCCACGGATGGGCTCCACATCCCACCAGGGTCGGTCGGTCGGTCGGAAGGTCACCAAGACACAAAGAAGCACATTCTTTCTTTCGAGAAGCTCTGTCCCCAGGACCTGGCACTCAGCACACTGGTGATCTGCCAACCAGAACCCTTAAACACCTCCTCAGGTTCCAGGGGAAGGCTTTGCTCACCTCTTTTCGGCCCTACCTCTGTCCTCAAAACTAAAGGTAAAAGAACACACGAACACACACACACACACACACACACACACACACACACACACACACACACCAAAGGTAATGGAGTCCGAATACCACGAAGGCTCTCAGGTTGTGCTAGGGCCGTTGCCCAACAGCACTGTGAAGTGTGTGTGTGTGGGGGGGCGGTGGGGGTGATGTGTGTGGGTGTGTGGGGGTGTGGGTGTGTGTGTGGGTGTGTGTGTGTGTGCGTGTGCGTGTGACTCATAGGTGGATATTTTCCATAGGTGTGCACTATGGCACTGCAGGATCTGTGGTCGGTTGCTGAGTCCCCGGAGGTGGAAGCGCAGATACAGGGCCCTGAGTGTGAAGTTATCCATGGACGCTCACAGCGCGTGGGGTCGGGGTCGGCAGCCGTAACCCTCCATGTTGGTGGTTCAACGGTCAACTCTACTTTATAGATCAGAGAGGATAACGTCACGCGTTCACTGTTAATAACTTTTCCAAATAGTCTTTATCTTTTCAAAAGGAAGACATCATTTAATCCATTTCACAAGATGATACTGGGAACCTACTGCCCCAGCACGTGAATTATCCCTACAGAACACAAGATCCCTGAGAAGGAAGAGCCCTGAGCACTGAGATACCATGAAGGTAGGCTTTTAGATGATATTCTCTGCTTCTGCAGCTCGAGGTAAAACATGGGATGACTGGCTCTACCTATCCCATTCCAGTCTGTCAAACGCGAGCCCCCATGGCACGTCTCACCAGTGGTCGGTCCACGATAACTCCATCCATAGGAATTCTTGGCAGTTTTATGTTCAGGATCATTTCTTTTCCTGCCATTGATTGAAAACTCCCTGGACCCTGTTAGCAGCTACAGATTCAATGAGTCCAGTACTTCATAGGTTTTGTCATGTATTTAGAAGGGGAATCACCATCAAGTTGCTGAAATGAGGACTAAGTGTCTTTCAGATATGGAGATGGAAATAAATGGTGCTCTGCAGGGTGTGCGATGACAGGCACCCAGGATTCCTTCACCCAGCCCTCCCTTTGCTCCCTCATAGGTTCCTGGGAAATCCAAACACACACACACGCGCACACACACACACACACACACACACACACACACACACACACGGGGGGGGGGAGAGAGAGAGAGAGAGAGAGAGAGAGAGAGAGAGAGCTCTGGGTGTGCTATTTGCTCTCCATGATTTCACGTGCCTCTTGGGCATGGCTGACAGAGATAGATGGACATGAAGCAGCAGGACAGCAAGCTGGCATCTCGGCCGGCCTACAGAAGTTTCCCAAGTGAAATATCAACAGCAGGGCAGGGACGCCCACGTGACGTGGGAGAGAAGGGGGGTGGGGGGGGCGGCCCGCTGACCGACGTCG
The DNA here is from genome assembly GCF_026419965.1 of Kogia breviceps. Taxonomy (NCBI): domain Eukaryota; kingdom Metazoa; phylum Chordata; class Mammalia; order Artiodactyla; family Physeteridae; genus Kogia; species Kogia breviceps. Next base: position 218,743 of record NW_026711560.1, on the reverse strand, counting down.
GTTCAGGTTTCCCGTCCCCCTCCGGCCGAGAACCTGCCTTCCGCTTCCTGCCCTCAAGTATGTGAGAGGAGCGTGTTTCTTTCCAATAAATACCGACACATCATTTCAGTCTGTTTGTGTGTTTGTTTTTGCTTGTTCTTTTTCTGGACGAGGCCAAAGAGCCCTTCCAGTGGAGGTGTGTGTACAAAGGAGGATCTGACAGAATGGGAGGGTGCGGGTCAGTCCATGTGCGAAGAAATCCAGAGAATCTGTCATAGCTGAGACTCGGGCCTTTTGCAGAAATAGGCCAAGAGAGTTCGGATTTGATGATTCACTGCCACATAGTCATCACAGCAGTTTCCTGGAAGGGATTGTGTTACAGGAGGCGGCGTGGCCCTCAGCCCTCAGGCCTCAACCCGGCAGGCAGGCAGGCAGGCAGGCAGGCAGGCAGGCAGGCAGGCAGCGGCTATTGTCTGTTGGTCCCGCCCCCACCCCCACCCCCACCCCCGTTCCTTCTCCAGAGCTCCTTCCTAAGTCCCCTTGGACTGACCTTTGCCAGGAGCGGGGGAGGGGAGGTCCGGACGATTCATTCCGCAGGGCCTCGTTCAATCGCTCGATTCAAATGCAGAAAGCTCTCCGGTCAGGTCGGAGCCTTTGACTTTGCCTCGAGCTTCTCTTTAATGAATGGCTTTTTCTCTTTTCTTTCCCCAATTTCGCCACCCTCAGGCTGCCCCCTCCAAACTGCAGGGAGGGAAGGAGGGAGAGAGGAGGTGACGGGAGGAGGACGTGTGAGAAACAGGCCTTTTCTCCAGGCAAAAGGTGTCCCCTCCTTTTCCTGACCCTGGAAACCCCACTACACCATTTGAGAATCATGGACATGTGTGGAAGCAGATGTCTTCACTTGAGATCTTCCTCCGCAGGAGGACAGAAAGGAGGGCCAGTGTGTCCCTCTTGTGCTGGCCGGTTCTTGTCACTTGAATTCAAAATAATCAATAGAGCATGGAGGCACATTTTGGGGCGGCCTACTCTGGGAGCTCAACAGTTCCCTCCTCTGAAAGTTCCTTGGAACATATTAAAGCTGAGCTGGTGACTCGTGTGTGTGTGTGTGTGTGTGTGTGTGTGTGTGTGTGTGTGTGTGTGAAGGAGATTTCTAGATGTCAGGGTCGAAGTAACTTTAGAAGTTTGAAATACCTCTGATGATGTCGTCGGGTGTTTGGTTCAAATTTCGGAGTGGCTCTCACAGAAACAGGCACGAGGATTCTTTCCATAGGAGCCGTTGTGGCCGTTTCTCTAAGGTTTTCATCAAGTTCTCTAGCTTCCGTCTGCAGGGCTTCAGGCAAAAGGCCGTTTTAGGCCTCAGTGATGCCAAGCCAAAAGGGTGGGAGAAAATGGCCAACATTCATGGAGAGAGTCGTAGCCAGAGATTGAAGGGAACTCACAAAACTTCGGGATGCAGTCCCGTTTTCAGGTTAAGAACAACACCCTAAGGGAAACGAGTAGCACCAGAATTTCATATCCAGAAGTGTGTATCCCTGTCTCATGGAAACATAATTTTGGCCTCCAGGTAACGTATGCAAATAGCTGTATCGCCAAGGAAATAAGAAGCCTCACTGAGAGTTTCTGAATTAAGGAAGGTAAGGAGAAAAAGATCAGTGATTCCATCCTGCTGACAGAGGTATAAGTTACCAAATGGATATCCATCTTTAAAAATAAAAAAAGAAACTTGGGTTTTCCTTGTTTGTTTCTGTTTCCCTTGTATGTGGAAAACAAAAGATTTAACCATCAGTCCTAATCCCACTCCCTCTCTTTTTTTTTTTTCCAGATTTTTTTTAAAAATATTTGAAATATAATTCATTTACAATGTCGTGTTAGTTTCAGGTATACGGCACAGTGATTCAGTTCTCTCTCTCTCTCCCTCCCTCCCTCTCTCATATATATATATATATATATATATATATATATGTATGTATGTATATATATATATATATATATATATATATATATATAGAGAGAGAGAGAGAGAGAGAGAGAGAGAGAGAGAGGGAGAGAGAGACACGGAGACGGAGACAGAGAGACAGAGAGACAGAGATTTTTATAAATCTCTATCTATCTATCTATCTATCTATCTATCTATCTATCTATCTATATCTACACATATATATTTTAGCGGCTTCCCCGGTGGCGCAGTGGTTGAGAGTCCGCCTGCCGATGCAGGGGACACGGGTTCGTGCCCCGGTCCGGGAAAATCCCACATGCCGCGGAGCAGCTAGGCCCGTGAGCCTGTGCGTCCGGAGCCTGTGCTCCACAACGGGAGAGGCCACAACAGTGAGAGACCCGCATACCGCAATATAAATAAATGAATGAATGGATGAATAAATAAATAAATAAATAATTTTGAAAAGATTCTTTTTCAGATTCTTTTCTCTCATAGGTTATTACAAAGTATTGAGTAGAGTATCCTGTGCTCTATAGTAGGAGATGCTTGTTGATTCCCTATTTTATGTACAGTAATGTGTATATGTTCATCCCACCCAACCCCCTAAGTATCCCCCGCTTCCCCAGTCAGTCCCATTTTACACAAGTAGTCATACACATCCTCCTCCTCCTCCTCCTCCTCCTCCTCCTCCTCCTCCTCCTCCTCCTCCTCCTCAGGTCACTCAACCCCATGGAAGTCATTCTTGCTCTTCTTGGAGTCCAGTTTTTCCATCGGTTCTGCCGGCCCTGCCTGATGATTGAGCGTGACTGGACGAGTGCCGGTTCCAAAAAAGTTTTCAAGAGCTTCTGTGAAGAACTGTAGGATTTGCCCAGTGAAAGGGGTGCCTCGATCTGATCACCCGGAAGCCTGTGGAAGGCAGACCCCAGGCGGCAAGCACATTTCGTTTCTTTAACAGTCTCTGTGCCACGGTGAGGACATCAGGCTTGCGGTGAGGGAAGACCTCAACCCACACGGAAAACATAGCCACGGTCACAAGAATGTTTGGATGACCCCTACGAAGTGGCAGTGGAGGGCTTCCCCGGTGGCGCAGTGGTTGAGGATCCGCCCGCCGATGCAGGGGACACGGGTTCGTGCCCCGGTCCGGGAAGATCCCACACGCCGCGTGGCGGCCGGGCCCGTGAGCCATGGCCGCGGAGCCTGTGCTCCGCCACGGGAGAGGCCACAACAGTGAGAGGCCCGCATCCCACAAAAAATAAATAAATAAATAAATAAATAAATAAGTGGCAGTGGAATGAAGTCCAGTGGCTGGGGGTCCGAGGATCCAGAGAGAGGAGGTTTTCTTTCCAGAGAGAAAAAGTTCCCCCCCACCCCCACCCCCACCCCCCAGGGTTACAAGCACGAGAGGTCAGACGTCGCCGTTCCCGTTGCCGGTAGACCGTAGAAAATCTTCCTGCCCACGTCTATTGACAATCGGACTCCTCTTCAAGACACCGTGGGATGGGCGGGTGAAGGAATGCAAGGGGAGGGGCAGGGGGGAGGTTGGCCAGGGAGCAACCGGCTGGGCCGCCGTCTCGTCTCGTCTCGTCTCGTCTCGTCTCGTCTCATCTCGTCTCGTCTCGTCTCGTCTCGTCTCCCGTCTGCCATAGCCCCGACCGGATGCTGAAAGGACAGAATGGACTTGCTCCACCCACGTGTGCCCCGCCACCCCCACCATCTTTCAACGGGCTGTTGTTGCCGCCTCGGCGTGAAAGTCGGTTAGAACATCTCCGTGATACTGGGTACAGTCCCTTTCGTGAGCCTCCATTTTGACGACGACAGACAGCCCTTTATGCCAGGGCAGAGAAGACTTCCGGGAAGAAAGATCCCATCATTTCTGGAACCGTTAGAACACATCGGTGTACAGACACAAGCCAAAGAAGACTTCACGTCGTTCCTTCCTCTTTGGACAACGCTTCCCGTGTCATCGAACCTCCCCAAGAAACTTAGTCAGTTTCATCTCTCTCATTTCTCAGGAGAGAGAACACATTTTTTGAGCTACTTGGAGGGCCCTCTCCTCCTGGATCCTATCTCTAAGTCCAAAGGACTTCATCGGTCCTTCAATTTGGGGGCAAGTGTGTCCAAAATATCCAAAAGATTGTAAGGCACTTCATCAGATGATAGGTCACCGTGAAACAGTGCTTCCTTAGGCACGTCACCAGCATCCCAAGGAAAGACTTGCTAGGCAGAGAGAGAAGCTTCTTTTTCAGTTCTGAGCCAGACCTGGTTCTTTGACTATCGAGAGGACTAAGTCGATGTGAGTCCTCCGAGACCTGATAAAGGCAGCCTAGAAAATAAGTGATGACTTTTGACAAAGACATAAGCTTTTCTCTCTCTCTCTCTCTCTCTCTCTCTCTCTCTCTCTCTCTCTCTCTCTCTTTCTTCCTTCTTTCCTTCCTTCCGTCCTTCCTTCCTTCCTTCCTTCCTTCCTTCCTTCCTTCCTTCCGTCCTTCCGTCCTTCCTTTCTTTTCCTTCCTTCCTTCCTTCCTTCCTTTCTTTCTTTCTTTCTTTCTTTCTTTCTTTCTTTCTTTCTTTCTTTCTTTCTTTCTTTCTTTCTTTCTTTCTTTCTTTCTTTCCCTCCTTAAAGATAAAGGAAAAGATCCTTTCCTAATCTAATCTAATCTCTCATGATGGACAGAGCAGACCGATAGAAGAAAAACCCAAACCCTAAACCCAAACCTGGTCCTTTGAACAGAGAGAGGCAACTAAATCTTAATTTGGCACTGGTTTCAATGTTGATGTGAAAAGTCATTTCTGTCTTTGTATCCATCCTCATCCAGTCCTGACCACAGATCTGATTCCTTTCGAAAGCCTCTTTTCTTCACACGCCTTTTCCAATCGTCTGTGCCCATTTTTAGCTTGTCCCTTGATTTCTTTCTTTCCCATTGAGAAATGACTACCTTTAGGACTAAAACCTCTCGCTCCTTCCCCCAAACCTCATCTCCATACTTCCTAATTTGCCTCCACCCGCGCGCCCCCCCACCCCCCCACCCCCCGGAAAAAAAAAAAAAAAAAAAAAAAAGTCCTCTTCCTCCCATGAGGATGGCGACATCAGGTTCAGGTCCTTAAAGAAGGACCACACACGTTCCTTCTTTACAATGCTTCGTCCTTGGACACTGTCTTTTTTCTTTTCTTTCTTTTTTTTTTTTTTTTTCCTTCAGTGAAAGTAAGGAAGCCAACCGCAGTGAGCAGCGTGAACATGGAATACTGTGTAGAAGTCAAGGCTCCTACCTAGTACAGTCTTTCCCTAAAGCACAAGATCTAGCTAGGCGTGGAACCGAACATGCTCAGTCTCTCCTCCGTAAAAGGTCCAAAGAAGGGAGACCCTCAGACTTGTGGAGCCATGAACGTTTCAGTATTTTATCTTATGTGGCGATGATGTAGACACTCGCTGAGATTTCACCCTGTCATGGCACTTAGCCAAGCTGTAAGCCCAGAGATGACCAGAGATGCTGGAAAATCTTGAAGTCGGCCTACAGAAAACAAGCACTGGGGGGAAAGTTCCCCTTAAACATTCTTATCTCGTCCACACCTATGTCCTCTGTTTGTCATGAGCAATCCTACTTAGATGATTCGTGAACATTTCAGGAGACACGAAAGCAGTTCAGTTCAGTTCGTCGTGATCCCTACACCTCCCGCCCGCCCCCCTCCCCTTTCACGTGAGAGATTTTCTTCCCGATTTCAGAGGGGAGAAGTAAAGGAGAGTCAGAGCGTCCCTCTCGCGGTGTGGTGTTGTCACTCTTCTAATTCCAAAACATCCGTACGCCACGGAGGCACATTTGGGGGCGTCCTACTCAGGGCCCCAAGACTTTCAGAGTCAAACCTAAGGAGGATGTAAATGTACTTCACGCCACCGAACCCGAACCGGTGAGGTGAACCCGGTGGCTTCCTAGGAGATGACGTGTCATCGGCCCACCAGTTTAAAACACAGAACCAAACACCCTCTCCCCGACGACTCGGAGCAAGTGAGTCCGTGGGTGTGTCGGAGAGGGTCCTCTGCTCCAGCTGGGTCCATAAGCACTGCACACGAGAGTAGGTAGGTAGGTGTTCACGGTGCCCTTGGGAAGGAAAGGCGGGGAGAATTTTATTTCGAAAAGCTTATCTCCTCACAGCATTGACACTACGAACGATGATGCAACTTCATCGGGGGGTGGGCGGGGGCGGTGAAGGAAGGCCAGGGAGCCCGGCCACATAGAAGAGCCACGGAGAGCGTCTGTGACCGCAAGGATGTCCACGTACCGGTGACTCCTCTCAGTTGGGGCGGGGAAGGGGGGCGCGAGATTCCCGTGTGT
>NW_026711560.1:175000-197500 GCF_026419965.1 Kogia breviceps | reverse complement strand
CCCTCCGTCCTCGCCAGATCCGCCGTCGTCCGAGTCCGACCCCCGGGGCCCGCGCCCCGGGTGAACGCCCCCGAGCGAGGCGGCCCGCACCGTGCCCGCAACACCGCCACCGGCTGCCGACTCGCGGCGAGGGCAGGCGCGACGGGCTCCTCGCGGCTGCGGGACTAGGGAGTCGTCGGGACGCCCGGGCGTCCCCGCCCGCCCCCCTCGGCCTCGCCACCGAGAGGGGGGTGTGTCACCGCACGCGCACGCGCACGCACGCGCACGCGCGGCCCCGCGCCGGACGCCCGGCCTTGGCGGGACCCTCCCCCGACTCAGAGGGGGGGAGGCGCGGGCCGCGGTAGGCAAAGAGCGGCGCCCGGCCCCACCGCGGGGCCGGCGCAGAGAACCCTCCCGCCGCGAAGGCGAGGGGCTCCGCCCACGTGCTCTGGCAGTCGCCAACACCGTGGCCACTGCACGCGCGGGAGGGGCAGCGGCTGGGGGGTCCGGTACCCCAAGGCTCCCTCTCGGATCGCTAGAGAAGGTTTCCTCACCGAGGGGGCGTCGTCCCCCCAACCCATCGTCTCCCCTTCGGGCCCGCCCACGGAGGCGCTCCACGAGCCGCCAAAGTCCACGACTGGGCGGGGTTTGGGAGAGGGGTCTGCGGTATGGGTAAGCACGAGGCCCAGAGGAGCGTTCGCGGCCACAGCCGGGGGCACAACCTCCGCCGCCCCCAGGCCCGTCCATCGGGGGCCCCGAGAGGAGGGAGCACGCCCGAGAGGGGCGGAAAGACCCCCTTCTCTCACAGGCCCCGGCCCAACGCGCTCGCCACCCACGCCCGCGTGCGACCCCCTCCCCCCCGACCGCCACAAACACACACACACGTGGGGGGGGAGGGTGGGCACACGCGGACGCTCGCCTGGCCCGAGTCAGTCCCCCCGTGCCACAGCAACACCGTGGGAGGACGACCGCGACGAGGCGGCCCCTGTTTCCCCCAACCGAGGGAGGGAAAACAGAGGCACGCCTCCCTTACCGTCTCGACCCCCCCAAGAGAGCCACTCACGGGACGCACCACCGCGGCGGCGGGGACCCCGAGGAGCACGCTGGGAGAAGGGAACGACACCACCGCTCGGCCTCGGGCACCTGAGGGACGACCTGGAGCGCTCCAGGGGCACCACAGAGGATCGAACGAGGCACGCTCACGCGCCGGCAGGGGCGCGCGGCGCAGCGGCGGGACGGCACCCCCCCACCAACGCGGGGAGGACCGCCCACGGGGGCAACACGCCGAGGAGGCGAAGCGAGAGCGTCTGCTGCGTCCGAGGACCACGGCCCCGCCACCCACGCCGTGAGGCAGGGGGCGGGAGGCCGAAGGTCAGGGCCGGGGACCACCACCCCTGCCCTTCCCCACACCCCTCGACAGGCCGGGAGAGCGTGAGGAGAGAGGCGGGGAGGCCCGCGGACAGAACGAGAAGAGCGGTCCCGTTCGCCAAGAACGTCCGTCCCTCGTCTGGCGCGACCTTAAGGCCCGGCCCAGGAGAGCGCGACATCACCACATCGATCAGTCATGCCAGAGAGCCAGGGACCACCCGGCCCCGAAGGGGAGGGGCACACACAGCGAGGACCATCACCAGAGGAGCCTGCTTCGGCCTCACCGGCGGCACCCCAAACCCCCTCTTTCTTTTTTTTTTTTTTTTTTTCCTCTCAGGCAAAAGTGGCCGACGACCCCGCGAGTGAGGAGAACGCCTGACACGTGGCACGGAGCCTGCGGGGTGGGGTCGTCGTCTCAGCCACCACCGGGTGCCTGCGGCGGGGAGGGGAGTCACACGGGGTAGAAGACCCAACGCCCCGCCGCCCCGCCGCCCTCGGGTGAGCCAGAGACCGGAGGCGGCACCGCGGGTCGGGTCAGCCGGACGCACACACGAGAGCCGGCGCGCAGGCCCAGGCGGGCGGCTCAAGTGGCGAGGGTCGGCTCGGCCACCAGACGGCGATCCAAAGCCCAGAACCCTGCGCGCGTCCAGACTCCCAAAGTCCTCAGCGACAGACGCCAGAGAAGACCGTGTCAGCACCTATCTGGTGGCAAAAAAGGCCCATTTCGGGCGAAAAAAATCACGGCGCCCGGCAGCGGGGCCCACGCACGCGTCGCAGGGGGGGTCCCCGGGACCTCGGTCCGGCCGCCTGTCCCCAACACTTCCCCATCCACACCAGCCCCGGAGCTCTCGGGGCCATCTGGTCGACCCGAGGAGCTTGGGGGGAGTGGGGGGGGGGGGTGGGGGGGGGAGGGGGGGCGGGCCAAGCGGGGCGGGCAAACGTGGGAGAGGGCCGCGAGCCGGGTCGCCCTCCCCGGTTCACCCGCACGGGCAGGTACCGGTCCCTCCGAGTCTCCGGGCCAAGACTTGGTGAAAGGAAAAGAAATATCTCACTCGGCCGTCTCCGACGAGCGGGCCCCACGGGGGACCGCGCCCGGGCCCGGGCCGCCCTATCCGGGCCACCCAGGACGGCTCGGGCGGGCCGGTCCCCACCCCCACCCCGGCCGGGACTCGCGGCGGGTGGAGGAGAGGGGGCGGGGGAGGGAGGGTGAGAAAAAACTCAAAGTCCGCCGACCAGGACCCCCCGTGGGCACGCTGAAGGGCCGGGTGCGCCCTCCCCGGCCACCCGCGCGAGCAAGGCCCGGTCCGTCCACGTCCACGGACCCAGGGGCACTTGGAAACATTTTGCCCCGGGAGGCGCCTCCCAGGCGACCAGAGCCCACGAGGGAGGGACCGCACCCGGGCCCGGGCCCGGGCCCGGGCCGGTCTCTCCGGGTCACCCCTCGCGGCCCAGGCCGGTCCCCACCTCCCGAGTCCGACTCGGCCAAACATCGGTGAGAAAGAATCCGACCACCGGGAGGGGCCCCACGCGCGCCCGCCACCGAGCCCGTCGCGCCCGCCACCGGCCTAACCTAAACGCACGGGCCCGGGCCGGTCCCCCACCTTCCGGAGCGGGGCGCTGTGGGGACCGCGGAAGAGAGGAAGGGAGGGTGGGGGGGTCGGGGAATGAACGCTCCAAAGGGTGAGCCAGGAGAAAGCCCGACCGACCGCCCATCCGCAGGCGCTCCGGAGGGCGCGGAAGACCCTCTCCCTTCCCACCGCGGCGGCCCGGCCCAGGTCGTGTCGGGTGGCCGGGTCGGTCCCCGCGGCCGGAGGGGAGCGGACGGATGCTGGTCGACCGGGCCAGGCGGTCCCCCAGAGCGGCTCGAGAGCGCGGCGACGGTCACACCCTCATAGACCTGCACGCCCAATCTCAAGCGACAGCAGGAGGCGCCCACGCCTGGGCGCCACCGGGACAGTGGCCACCAGCGTCGCCTGGCTGCCGGAACTCTGCCTCGGGCCCGGCGGCCGACTCACAGCCCTCACGAAGGTCGCCGAAGCTCCAGAGACAAGGGACAATATAAAAGCGGCCGCCAGGTGGCTCCCGACAACCGGCTCCAACGTCCCCGGGCCGGATCCCTGTCGCCGGCCGGCCACCGAGGACGCGGCGGCAGCGCCGGGCCGCCCAAACGCCCGAGCTCAGCCCGGGACGAGGCGGCGGGCGTCTGGCGCGGCGGCCCCGTGTCGTCCATCTCGGAGCTAGCTCCCCGGTCGGCACGACACGACACGGTGCGACCCGGGCAGCAGACGGGGGTGGGGGGGTGGGGGGCGGGGGAAGCCGGGGAGATGTCGCCGGGAGGCTGTCTCGGAGGAGACGCGCTCCCCAACGCGATTCCTGGGCGGGGGGAAATCCCGCGGAGACGCCGGCGGGGCCCGGGGCGCCCGGCACGGGTTGCCCAGAGGGGCACGAGCAAGATCCCCGGCTGCCCGGACGGGGGGGGGGGGAGGGAGGGAGGGAGGGAGGGAGGGAGGGAGGGAGGGAGGGAGAGAGGGAAGGAGGGAGGGACGGATGGAGGGACGGAGGGACGGAGGGACGGATGTAAGGACGGAGGGACGGACGGAGGGAGGGAGGGAGGGAGAGAGAGAGGGACGGAAGTCGGGGACTGGCAAACCGAAACCAGGCAAGCGCTCAGGGAACAACGCAGGAATTCGTCCAAAGACAACACATCGGTGCTGCGAGGGTGGGGAAAATGCACTTGCGGTCACGAGAACATGGATTTCATAACGGACTGACCACGATCCATCACGGGCCGGGCGGGGGTGGGGGGGGTGGGGGCGGGTGAGGCGGGGGTTGGGGGAATGCGGGCGGCTGGGGGGGAGGGGGCGAGGGTGGAGTCAATAGCCATCCACTAAAGAAACTGAGTTCCGGTACGTCGACACAAGGCAACACTCTGAGTGCGAGTGTGTGTGAGCGTGTGTGTGCGTGTGCGTGCGTGCGTGTGTGTGTGGAGTGCGGTGAGTACTGACAGCGAACCGTAGTCCCACCAGGACCACACCAAACCATACCAACCAAGAAGTCAAGCTGTAGAACTTCTCTGGCCTTTAAAACAAAGAGAAAAGCGTGCACGTATCGCATACGTACACACATTACGTACGCTTGTGGCATACGTATACGTGGACGTGGACGTATAAAGGCCTAGGACAAGCCCAAGCACATCCCGTCAGGGGAGCCTATCCAAAACAGACCAAGACCTCACACAATTCAGCCTCCAGAAAACAAGCGACCCAGTGAGAAAAGTGGGCAGGAGGCCAGAACAGAACATTTTCATTAGAGAAAAAAAAGAAGAAGAGAAAAAAAGAAAAAAAGAAAAAAGAAAGAAAGAAAGAACACAACTTTCTTAGTAAAAACCAAACAAACAAAACACAACAACAAAACAAACAGAAATAAAACAGAAAACCTCTTTTAGTGAAAGAATCCAACGGGGCAACGAAAAAAGCGCACACACGCATCTCTCTGGACGAAGATATTCGGACAGGCACAGGATCTGGAGTTGCGACAGCAAGTTCGTACAAGCAGAAAAAGTGCCTCCTTCCTCCCGATCCAACACGTATTTTTCAAGCTGAGAGAGACCACCACCACCGTGGCACGCCGGAGGGAGGACTCAGAGATGTCACCCGGCGGGTGAGAGAACGGCTCTCCGACAAAAGACAGCAGTATGGAAAACAGAAAGGAAGTCCCTCAAAACACTGCACAGAAAACTACCATGCGACCCAGCAACTCCACTAAGTGCCCACGGAGGGGGTAAAGACGACATGTACATGTCTATCTGTACCAACACCTGTAACGATGTAGAGATAGGTACGGACGCACTGTTAGCGCTCTCTGTGCCCGTACGTCTATATCTATGAGAGAAGGACCGGGTGGGGGGTGGGGGGTGGGGGGTGGGGGTGCGGAGAGAGAAGTGAGACAAAGAGTGGACAGTCACGTGAGTGCAGTAGGTAAGGAAGATTAAGACGACAAACAAACTCCCAACAGTGGTCCTGTAAGTCAACCATCAAGATTTCGATATCATGATGTCATCAAGCACCAACCCTTCTGAAGGGACACAGCGACACACAGGGCTCACTTGGCAGGGCAGTTCAGGACCCTAAAATGACCGTGAAAGGTGAAGCTCGAAAAAGCAATCTTGTTCATCCACGGGGGGAAAATACCGTTCTCCCACGACATTCAAAAATCCTATCAGGGGGCTTCCCTGGTGGCGCAGTGGTTGAGAGTCCGCCTGCCGATGCAGGGGACACGGGTTCGTGCCCTGGTCCGGGAAGATCCCACATGCCGCGGAGCGGCTGGGCCCGTGAGCCATGGCCGCTGGGCCTGCGCGTCCGGAGCCTGTGCTCCGCAATGGGAGAGGCCACAACAGTGAGAGGCCCGCGTACCACAAAAAAAAAAAAAAAAAAAAAAAAAAAAAAAAAAATCCTATCAAAACATTTTAAAACTCTCTTACTCGCTCACCATTTAAAAGGTAGAGAAATAAAAAGAGAGCCAAAGTACGATTTATTGAGTGGTGGACCGTCAAAGAAAGCATGCCATGAAAGCCTCCGATTCATTTTGGAAGGTCCTAGGAACAGCAATCTTCAACATTGCTCTCCTGCCTGCCTTCTTGGCGTGGTATCTTTTCTACATCTGGATAAGCAGTCCTAGGTTTTGTGTGTTTGCTTGTTATTCCCCTAACTGAAGATCAGCCTCCAACACGATAACCCTTTGTGCCCTCTGGGTCCTGAACTCTCTTCTCTGGAAGTGCTTTTCTGAATGGGAACGGTTTCACCAACGTCATCGCCTGGAGACATCTTCAGCCTGTCCTCCCCCCACCCGCACCCCCGCCCGCCCCCCACCCTCTTCCTCCTCCTCCTCCTCCTCCTCCTCCTCCTCCTCCTCCTCCTCCTCCCCTTCCTCCTCCTCCTTTTTTTTCTTTGTTTTCTTCAGCTCTCCTTGCGCTGGTCTCTCACACGGTGGCAGCGTTGTCCTAGGCATGCCCAGGTGTCTCCTAACCCCATCCAAGTGATGACTCCCAGCGTCATCATTTTGGGTTTCTTAGCCGCACTTTCGTCGTTCCCGGGCAATTCTTTCTTTTTATTTTCCATGGACGGGGGAGACCAGACCGGGGCGGGGGGCAACACAACGACACACTGCGTGTGACCTGGGAAACAGACACATACACGCCAGGCAATCACCGACAGGCTCTGAAAGAGGATCGGTCCCCGGACACGGGGCACGCACGTTTGTTATCGGTGGAGTCACTGCAGACCGAACGGGAAGCAGCAGACTTTGAACTTGACGCAGCTACCGTTCATCCATCGCGGAAACTGACATTTGAAACACGTAGTTAGGCTCTTGGTGCGATTTCACCTAGTCATTGACATGTGTGCACAGTGGAACCATGGAAAGTGAGACAACCCCCCCACCCCACTTCTACCAAAGGTCGCCAAATGAAGACTCTCGTTTGTTTACAAACCAAATTTCCTATCCTTAAATTTGGTGGGAGCTTTCCCTAAGGATTGCACGGGAAGGTGACTTCCTCAAGCGTTGGAGTAGTTTTCCTTAGAACTAGAGAATTAGAATTCTGCTGAATGATGAACACACACCTCGCTTAAGTTTCTGCTAGGAAATCCACGCACCATGTGGATCGAACGAAAAGCAAAATGATTTTTTAACAAGGTCTTCTCTCCACTTCAGACGAATTTTACAGGGCGGGGAGGGGGGAGGCTAGGCTTCTCTGTTTTTCATTTAAGGTCCTCTGAAACGTCAGTAAGTGTTCGTGATCCTACTCACGTGTACTCTTGTCCTCCATCCAATCGTCAGTCATCTGGCAGAAGGAGAGCCTGCCTCATCCACGGCAAACAACATTCCGACACTCAATGAGAAAATACATTTCTGGTGCTTTCGCCAAAAAATGCAAAGCCCCTTATTTAAGCTAATGGAATTTAAAAGAAATCCCTAGTACCTAGGAACAGAACAAAGTGAAAGAAACACAACGCACAGACTTGGGGGATAGAAAGAAAGAAAGAAAAAGAAAGAAAGAAAGAAAGAAAGAAAGAAAGAAAGAAAGAAAGAAAGAAAGAAAGAAAGAAAGAAAGAAAGAAAGAAAGAAAGAAAGAAAGAAAGAAAGAAAGAAAGAAAGAAAGAAAGAAAGAAAGAAAGAGGAGAGAGAGAGAGAGAGAGAGAGAGAGAGGAAGGAGAGGAGAGGAGAGGAGACAAGAGGAGAGGAGAGGAGAGGGAGGGAGGGAGGGACGAAGGAAGGAAGGAAGGAAGGAAGGAAGGAAGGAAGGAAGGAAGGAAGGAAGGAAGGAAGGAAGGAAGGAAGGAAGAGAAAAGATCTCTCAACCTAAAAGTTTTTGTGACAAACGGACAATCTATGATTTGGTAGGTTAAAAAATATTTTTGGAACGTAAAGTTCTTTGAGACACGAATGGAGAAAAAACAAGAAAAGGACAATCAGAATTCGGAACCCTCAGAAACCTGAATCGGTCATGAACAGGAACTAGGAAGCCAGGGTGAACGGCGTCTGTGACACCAGTGATTCTGGACTGGCAAAGGGATGATTCCATTTCACCAGCATACATTTTCACACAGTGTCACTTTTTAAAAATGTTTTCTTTTCCCCAGAGTGATGCCAGAGGTGTGGACTCATACATCGAAACATCTTTAGTCTTTCTGTAATAAGGAGACAGAAGTAGGTCCACTGAGACTTGTCGAGCCATGAACGAACGTTTCCATAGGTTATCTTTGGAAAGGATCCAGACATTCCACGAATTCCCCATCATTCCACTTATGCCAACTCTGAAGTTTCTAAAGTGACCCAAAAGGTCTGGGCGAGACTGTTTTTAAGTAGACATACCACAAAACATAACGCTTCTTAAGGAGTTCCTGCACCTAGAGCTATCGACATCACTTGTTCGAGATCCCATGACGACGAGATGGCCCGTGAACACTTCCTGAGACTTCAGACGATGATGTCAGCCATCATCCCCAAGTTCTTTTTCTTGCCGACGAATCTGGTTCACTCCCGTGAACTTACTGGATTTGGGGTCGACGTAGATAGAAGGAAAGGATGACCTCGAACGCTGATCACGCTAAAGACGTGCCTAGTTTCATAAAACCCATACCTTGACCTTGGCTATTCTCGGCTGAAGGGTTCAGCCTAGATCACCACGTGAACTTGCCTAAAACCTTTGGGTCCCTTCCCTTTCTAGTGGACTGAATTCCGGAGTGCTCCCTTCTAAGCCATTCAAGAGAGCTCTCTCACAAGTTCATTGTGGCACTCGGATCCCTACGCAGAAACAGGCCAGCTCTAGAAGGGAGCTACAGACATACAGTACCTGTTACCAGGCCCTTTCCAGATTCTGGCACAGCAGTACCAGAAAAATGAAGGTCGTTTCCACAAGGCTTCTAAGGCTAGCACGGCAAAACTTTTTTTTTTTTTTTTTTTTTTTTTTAAATTAAAAGAGATAGCTTGTACACAAGGGAGAAGGCGGTGGGTGGGGTGGGGGTGAGAGGCAGCCCCACCCCCCCACCCCCCGAGTTGCTTGGATCACGAAAGGGAGAGTTTGTCTCGGGATCACTGATCATTTCCAGAAATCCTCCAAATTCTTGGATCATCAGCAGCTGGTTCCACGGTGGCTACCTGTGGGGAATACCAAGTGCTTCCACGAGGGGAAAGAAGCGCATGAGAATGTTCGGCAAGAAAGCACAGGAACAGATAAGGGTTCAATGTACAGCTGAGCTTCTCGTCTTGGGACAACTAGGTATAGTCGTGGGTGGGTGTCAACAGAGGAAAAGTTCATCTTCTTTTACTCCCGCGAGCCTCGTGTGTGTGTGTGTGTGTGTGCGCGCGCGTGTGTGTGTGTGTGTGTGTGTGTCTGTGTCTGTGTCTGTGTCTGTGTCTGTGTGTCTGTGTGTGTGTCTGTGTGTGTCTGAGACTCAGGCCCCCAGGGCTGATCTGCTCATGCAATTCCATTTCCCCTCCCCCTCCCCCTCCCCCTCCCCCTCCCCCTCTTCCTCCTCCTCCTCCTCCTTCTATGTACTTCTTTCTGTCGAGGAGATGATTTCCAACTCAAATGCAGACCAAAAGATTTCTAGGTTCCCAAACTTCAGGGTTCCATGGATCAGGGTGTCCAAAATCTGCACAGCGCCTTCAATAACGGCCCTCTTTCTCAGCGCACACAAGTCAACCCCAGACCAAGGCACCCTAAGGGCAAAAACCCTCCAGGATTTCTCCCACCAGACCCCGAACATCAGCACACACACCCTCCCCCAGTTTCTATTTCGTATCGTGTGGGCTCAGGCAGACAACAAACACGTCCATCGTTCGATCATCTTCCTTTGGCGTGTTTCGTGAACGTTGCACCGGCCGAAGAAACCTAAGTGTGCAAAAGCTCATCCCCGTGTAAAAGGCTTTGGCTTCTCAGCGAAGGGGTCGAGCCAAGGGACCTAGGCCCCTCTGTCCACTTTTCACTGGGTTCACTGGCCTCACTGTTGTCCCAAGCGATGGCCGGTCAGATCTCTCACGGTCATTCTTCTTTTGGCCTTCTGGTTTTAGAGAGGGTTTTCAACTGGGGTAAAAAGGGCAGGCTTGTGTGGGGCCCTTTCATGGTGGGGAGGGGGTGGGGGGGGGCCCCGTAGAGGTCCCTCCGATTCACCCAATCTCAGGCAGTGCCCTATTCAAAACGTTTGTTTCCGGGCTTCCCCGGTGGTGCAGTGGTTGAGAATCCGCCTGCCAATGCAGGGGCCACGGGTTCGTGCCCCGGTCCGGGAAGACCCCACATGTCGCGGAGCGGCTAGGCCCATGAGCCATGGCCACTGAGCCTGCGCATCCGGAGCCTGTGCTCCGCAACGGGAGAGGCCACGACAGTGAGAGGCCCGCGTACCACAAAAAAAAAAAAAAAAAAAGAAAGAAAAGAAAAGAAAAGAAAACAGAAAACGTTTGTTTCCGTCCCACCAAGAGCCCACCTTTGGAGAGATTCCCTGCCTTACACGTCCTCTCCGCTCCTCCTATTCATCCACCGTGATCCACCACCACCACCCCGCCGGCCGACCTGATCTGTTCACCCTGAAGCTGGCAAGCAGTAAGGGTGCTCGTGAAGCGAGGATCCGTTGGGATTGGCCAAGATGGCAAAGTGGCGGCGGGGGCGGCGGCGGCGGTGGGGCGGGGGGGGGGGTATGTGGAGGGGACTCGGAAAGTACGAGGTTACAGCTAACAGCTGCTGCTGGCAGATAGGTCTTTGAAACAGGCTGGTGGCGCCCTGGACTTTGATACCGTCCATTCTGACCATTCCTGTTCTCCGTGAGAAGGGTGTTGGGCCCAGGATCGGCCACCCCAAAACGGGCCTCCGTGGCACATTGACGATTTTGAGCGAAGGGGGACTCCAGAAGCAGCCACGTTTGTCCGAGGGACACTGGGATTCTCCTCTGTGTCTCCCTGAAAGCGAGACATCCATCTCTCGGCTGAAAGGTGCACTCCCTGCCTCCGGAGGTAGGAGGCCGCCGCCGCGATCGGCAAATTAGGGCATTCGGGCCCGAGAAACCTTCGGAGACAAACACTGCGGACCACCGCAAACCCGAGCTCTGTTTAGCTTCTTCCTTCGCTCGCTCGTTCGCTCACGGCACACCCCAAAACCTAAGTCTCTCGGTCCGGTTCCCTGTCTGTCTCACCCATGTACCGTTCGTTCCTCGGTCTGAGCAGGAGAGACGCCGCCCGCTTCAGCCACTTCTCAGCCCTCGAATGAAAGGAAAGGTCACCCCGCTCCCCCCACACACCTTCGTCTCTCCGCGCCTTGGGCCCATGTTACTTTATTTTTATTTTTATTTTTTTGCATTACACGGGCCTCTCACTCTTGTGGCCTCTCCCGTCGCGGAGCACAGGCTCCGGACACGCAGGCTCAGCGGCCACGGCTCACGGGCCTAGCTGCTCCACGGCACGTGGGATCCTCCCGGACCGGGGCACAAACCTGTGTCCCCTGCATCGGCAGGCGGACTCTCGACCACTTTGCCACCAGGGAAGCCCATCGGGCCCATTTTAGAATGAGTCCAGCCACAGGAACTCAAGAGGGGTAGAGGGGGAGATCTCCCCCTCCCCCAAACAGGAAGGCACCTGGAACCCCGTTCCCACCGGCCACCCGGCTCCACTTTGGGTGCGTGAATCCTAGTTTGCCTCCTCCGGATCTTTAAATGATCTTCCACGTGTTATAACAGACTCACAAGGAGAGAAGCTTACGCATGTATTTCTTCTGAGTTTCATGCGACACGGGGAGCCCTCCTAAGAAAACAAAGAAAGACCCAGAGAAGCGTCCGAACCTAACATCTCTTCTGTTGGATCTGAGCAAAGAGAGGCAATCTGAAAAAGCAACTATACTCTGGCGGGGGTGCGGAGTGTGTGTGTGTGTGGGGGGGGGGGGTGTGTGTGTGTGAGTGGGGGTGGGTGAGGGGGGGGTGGGTGGGTGGGGGGCGCGGGCGATGCCAAAGGAGGATGAGAACTCTTAGAAATTCTTAGGCATAGAAAATTAAGACGGATCCGGGCCCGCGCCTCTCCTTTTCTCGTGCGTTGGGAAGATCATTTGGCTCTCGCCGGCTGGGATGTCATCTCCCCACGAACCATCAGGCGAGCTGTGGGGCGGAAAGAGGGAGAGCAGGGTTCAGAAGAACGTGGAGAAGATGGACGCTAGATGCCCAGAGTCCACGTCCCCCGCCCCCCCCCCCCCCCCCCCGGGAGCAAGGATCTCTTCTTCGTGGGCACACGATCTTCCACCACGACCTCCGGACCGTGGTGCCAAGTCACGCCCACGCGAAGACAGGGCTCACCCAGGGATATGGGCTTGTGCCACAGAAAGGGAGACAGCAGGGAAGTCACCGAGCTTAAGGTATCTGACTCTCGTCGGGTCCTCGACAGGCGGAGGGACACATCTTTCCGACACGGTCGGGGCCGGCTTAGAGAACCGCTGCCGACGACCGCACCGCGAAGGAAGATGTCTCTGCGGTCTCGACAGAAGATCCAGTAGGTTTCCCAAGTGGCGGAGCTAGGAATCGATCGGCCAGGCAGGCGTGTCCAATCTTCAACTTTGGGAAGACACGCGGACTTTTACCCCCCCTTTTCGGCGGGGAGCCTGTAGAAGATCAGGCCGGGAGGAAGGACACAGTCTGTCAGTCGTTGCACGTGATGTTAACGTCCAGGCCAGGAGGAGCCATGCCAGGACTGACTCCACAAAAGGGAGAAGGTGACCAGTTGCCTTTTGAGGACCATGGCTCTCTACGCGGCACGGAAACCAAGGGAGCAGGGGCCAGGGTAGAGGCCGGCAGGGTCGTCAGAGGCCCAGCCAGGACAGAGACCGGTGAGGTGCGAGCCTGAACGAAGGCAGTAGAGGGGAGAGGGAGAGAGGGGATGGAGCAGGACCTATTTCGGTCCCGGAATCGGCAGAACCTGGTATCCCGGCGTGAGTCTTTAGAAACACCGTCCAACTCCAACTCCACGGGCAAAATACAAGGTAGAGGGCGGAGCTCTCTGCACCCAGGATCCTCCCGAGACCCAGGCGAGAAGGGCCCTTCCCACGGATGGGCTCCACATCCCACCAGGGTCGGTCGGTCGGTCGGAAGGTCACCAAGACACAAAGAAGCACATTCTTTCTTTCGAGAAGCTCTGTCCCCAGGACCTGGCACTCAGCACACTGGTGATCTGCCAACCAGAACCCTTAAACACCTCCTCAGGTTCCAGGGGAAGGCTTTGCTCACCTCTTTTCGGCCCTACCTCTGTCCTCAAAACTAAAGGTAAAAGAACACACGAACACACACACACACACACACACACACACACACACACACACACACACACCAAAGGTAATGGAGTCCGAATACCACGAAGGCTCTCAGGTTGTGCTAGGGCCGTTGCCCAACAGCACTGTGAAGTGTGTGTGTGTGGGGGGGCGGTGGGGGTGATGTGTGTGGGTGTGTGGGGGTGTGGGTGTGTGTGTGGGTGTGTGTGTGTGTGCGTGTGCGTGTGACTCATAGGTGGATATTTTCCATAGGTGTGCACTATGGCACTGCAGGATCTGTGGTCGGTTGCTGAGTCCCCGGAGGTGGAAGCGCAGATACAGGGCCCTGAGTGTGAAGTTATCCATGGACGCTCACAGCGCGTGGGGTCGGGGTCGGCAGCCGTAACCCTCCATGTTGGTGGTTCAACGGTCAACTCTACTTTATAGATCAGAGAGGATAACGTCACGCGTTCACTGTTAATAACTTTTCCAAATAGTCTTTATCTTTTCAAAAGGAAGACATCATTTAATCCATTTCACAAGATGATACTGGGAACCTACTGCCCCAGCACGTGAATTATCCCTACAGAACACAAGATCCCTGAGAAGGAAGAGCCCTGAGCACTGAGATACCATGAAGGTAGGCTTTTAGATGATATTCTCTGCTTCTGCAGCTCGAGGTAAAACATGGGATGACTGGCTCTACCTATCCCATTCCAGTCTGTCAAACGCGAGCCCCCATGGCACGTCTCACCAGTGGTCGGTCCACGATAACTCCATCCATAGGAATTCTTGGCAGTTTTATGTTCAGGATCATTTCTTTTCCTGCCATTGATTGAAAACTCCCTGGACCCTGTTAGCAGCTACAGATTCAATGAGTCCAGTACTTCATAGGTTTTGTCATGTATTTAGAAGGGGAATCACCATCAAGTTGCTGAAATGAGGACTAAGTGTCTTTCAGATATGGAGATGGAAATAAATGGTGCTCTGCAGGGTGTGCGATGACAGGCACCCAGGATTCCTTCACCCAGCCCTCCCTTTGCTCCCTCATAGGTTCCTGGGAAATCCAAACACACACACACGCGCACACACACACACACACACACACACACACACACACACACACGGGGGGGGGGAGAGAGAGAGAGAGAGAGAGAGAGAGAGAGAGAGAGAGCTCTGGGTGTGCTATTTGCTCTCCATGATTTCACGTGCCTCTTGGGCATGGCTGACAGAGATAGATGGACATGAAGCAGCAGGACAGCAAGCTGGCATCTCGGCCGGCCTACAGAAGTTTCCCAAGTGAAATATCAACAGCAGGGCAGGGACGCCCACGTGACGTGGGAGAGAAGGGGGGTGGGGGGGGCGGCCCGCTGACCGACGTCGGTTCAGGTTTCCCGTCCCCCTCCGGCCGAGAACCTGCCTTCCGCTTCCTGCCCTCAAGTATGTGAGAGGAGCGTGTTTCTTTCCAATAAATACCGACACATCATTTCAGTCTGTTTGTGTGTTTGTTTTTGCTTGTTCTTTTTCTGGACGAGGCCAAAGAGCCCTTCCAGTGGAGGTGTGTGTACAAAGGAGGATCTGACAGAATGGGAGGGTGCGGGTCAGTCCATGTGCGAAGAAATCCAGAGAATCTGTCATAGCTGAGACTCGGGCCTTTTGCAGAAATAGGCCAAGAGAGTTCGGATTTGATGATTCACTGCCACATAGTCATCACAGCAGTTTCCTGGAAGGGATTGTGTTACAGGAGGCGGCGTGGCCCTCAGCCCTCAGGCCTCAACCCGGCAGGCAGGCAGGCAGGCAGGCAGGCAGGCAGGCAGGCAGGCAGCGGCTATTGTCTGTTGGTCCCGCCCCCACCCCCACCCCCACCCCCGTTCCTTCTCCAGAGCTCCTTCCTAAGTCCCCTTGGACTGACCTTTGCCAGGAGCGGGGGAGGGGAGGTCCGGACGATTCATTCCGCAGGGCCTCGTTCAATCGCTCGATTCAAATGCAGAAAGCTCTCCGGTCAGGTCGGAGCCTTTGACTTTGCCTCGAGCTTCTCTTTAATGAATGGCTTTTTCTCTTTTCTTTCCCCAATTTCGCCACCCTCAGGCTGCCCCCTCCAAACTGCAGGGAGGGAAGGAGGGAGAGAGGAGGTGACGGGAGGAGGACGTGTGAGAAACAGGCCTTTTCTCCAGGCAAAAGGTGTCCCCTCCTTTTCCTGACCCTGGAAACCCCACTACACCATTTGAGAATCATGGACATGTGTGGAAGCAGATGTCTTCACTTGAGATCTTCCTCCGCAGGAGGACAGAAAGGAGGGCCAGTGTGTCCCTCTTGTGCTGGCCGGTTCTTGTCACTTGAATTCAAAATAATCAATAGAGCATGGAGGCACATTTTGGGGCGGCCTACTCTGGGAGCTCAACAGTTCCCTCCTCTGAAAGTTCCTTGGAACATATTAAAGCTGAGCTGGTGACTCGTGTGTGTGTGTGTGTGTGTGTGTGTGTGTGTGTGTGTGTGTGTGTGAAGGAGATTTCTAGATGTCAGGGTCGAAGTAACTTTAGAAGTTTGAAATACCTCTGATGATGTCGTCGGGTGTTTGGTTCAAATTTCGGAGTGGCTCTCACAGAAACAGGCACGAGGATTCTTTCCATAGGAGCCGTTGTGGCCGTTTCTCTAAGGTTTTCATCAAGTTCTCTAGCTTCCGTCTGCAGGGCTTCAGGCAAAAGGCCGTTTTAGGCCTCAGTGATGCCAAGCCAAAAGGGTGGGAGAAAATGGCCAACATTCATGGAGAGAGTCGTAGCCAGAGATTGAAGGGAACTCACAAAACTTCGGGATGCAGTCCCGTTTTCAGGTTAAGAACAACACCCTAAGGGAAACGAGTAGCACCAGAATTTCATATCCAGAAGTGTGTATCCCTGTCTCATGGAAACATAATTTTGGCCTCCAGGTAACGTATGCAAATAGCTGTATCGCCAAGGAAATAAGAAGCCTCACTGAGAGTTTCTGAATTAAGGAAGGTAAGGAGAAAAAGATCAGTGATTCCATCCTGCTGACAGAGGTATAAGTTACCAAATGGATATCCATCTTTAAAAATAAAAAAAGAAACTTGGGTTTTCCTTGTTTGTTTCTGTTTCCCTTGTATGTGGAAAACAAAAGATTTAACCATCAGTCCTAATCCCACTCCCTCTCTTTTTTTTTTTTCCAGATTTTTTTTAAAAATATTTGAAATATAATTCATTTACAATGTCGTGTTAGTTTCAGGTATACGGCACAGTGATTCAGTTCTCTCTCTCTCTCCCTCCCTCCCTCTCTCATATATATATATATATATATATATATATATATGTATGTATGTATATATATATATATATATATATATATAGAGAGAGAGAGAGAGAGAGAGAGAGAGAGAGAGAGAGAGAGAGGAGAGAGAGACACGGAGACGGAGACAGAGAGACAGAGAGACAGAGGATTTTTATAAATCTCTATCTATCTATCTATCTATCTATCTATCTATCTATCTATCTATATCTACACATATATATTTTAGCGGCTTCCCCGGTGGCGCAGTGGTTGAGAGTCCGCCTGCCGATGCAGGGGACACGGGTTCGTGCCCCGGTCCGGGAAAATCCCACATGCCGCGGAGCAGCTAGGCCCGTGAGCCTGTGCGTCCGGAGCCTGTGCTCCACAACGGGAGAGGCCACAACAGTGAGAGACCCGCATACCGCAATATAAATAAATGAATGAATGGATGAATAAATAAATAAATAAATAATTTTGAAAAGATTCTTTTTCAGATTCTTTTCTCTCATAGGTTATTACAAAGTATTGAGTAGAGTATCCTGTGCTCTATAGTAGGAGATGCTTGTTGATTCCCTATTTTATGTACAGTAATGTGTATATGTTCATCCCACCCAACCCCCTAAGTATCCCCCGCTTCCCCAGTCAGTCCCATTTTACACAAGTAGTCATACACATCCTCCTCCTCCTCCTCCTCCTCCTCCTCCTCCTCCTCCTCCTCCTCCTCCTCCTCAGGTCACTCAACCCCATGGAAGTCATTCTTGCTCTTCTTGGAGTCCAGTTTTTCCATCGGTTCTGCCGGCCCTGCCTGATGATTGAGCGTGACTGGACGAGTGCCGGTTCCAAAAAAGTTTTCAAGAGCTTCTGTGAAGAACTGTAGGATTTGCCCAGTGAAAGGGGTGCCTCGATCTGATCACCCGGAAGCCTGTGGAAGGCAGACCCCAGGCGGCAAGCACATTTCGTTTCTTTAACAGTCTCTGTGCCACGGTGAGGACATCAGGCTTGCGGTGAGGGAAGACCTCAACCCACACGGAAAACATAGCCACGGTCACAAGAATGTTTGGATGACCCCTACGAAGTGGCAGTGGAGGGCTTCCCCGGTGGCGCAGTGGTTGAGGATCCGCCCGCCGATGCAGGGGACACGGGTTCGTGCCCCGGTCCGGGAAGATCCCACACGCCGCGTGGCGGCCGGGCCCGTGAGCCATGGCCGCGGAGCCTGTGCTCCGCCACGGGAGAGGCCACAACAGTGAGAGGCCCGCATCCCACAAAAAATAAATAAATAAATAAATAAATAAATAAGTGGCAGTGGAATGAAGTCCAGTGGCTGGGGGTCCGAGGATCCAGAGAGAGGAGGTTTTCTTTCCAGAGAGAAAAAGTTCCCCCCCACCCCCACCCCCACCCCCCAGGGTTACAAGCACGAGAGGTCAGACGTCGCCGTTCCCGTTGCCGGTAGACCGTAGAAAATCTTCCTGCCCACGTCTATTGACAATCGGACTCCTCTTCAAGACACCGTGGGATGGGCGGGTGAAGGAATGCAAGGGGAGGGGCAGGGGGGAGGTTGGCCAGGGAGCAACCGGCTGGGCCGCCGTCTCGTCTCGTCTCGTCTCGTCTCGTCTCGTCTCATCTCGTCTCGTCTCGTCTCGTCTCGTCTCCCGTCTGCCATAGCCCCGACCGGATGCTGAAAGGACAGAATGGACTTGCTCCACCCACGTGTGCCCCGCCACCCCCACCATCTTTCAACGGGCTGTTGTTGCCGCCTCGGCGTGAAAGTCGGTTAGAACATCTCCGTGATACTGGGTACAGTCCCTTTCGTGTGAGCCTCCATTTTGACGACGACAGACAGCCCTTTATGCCAGGGCAGAGAAGACTTCCGGGAAGAAAGATCCCATCATTTCTGGAACCGTTAGAACACATCGGTGTACAGACACAAGCCAAAGAAGACTTCACGTCGTTCCTTCCTCTTTGGACAACGCTTCCCGTGTCATCGAACCTCCCCAAGAAACTTAGTCAGTTTCATCTCTCTCATTTCTCAGGAGAGAGAACACATTTTTTGAGCTACTTGGAGGGCCCTCTCCTCCTGGATCCTATCTCTAAGTCCAAAGGACTTCATCGGTCCTTCAATTTGGGGGCAAGTGTGTCCAAAATATCCAAAAGATTGTAAGGCACTTCATCAGATGATAGGTCACCGTGAAACAGTGCTTCCTTAGGCACGTCACCAGCATCCCAAGGAAAGACTTGCTAGGCAGAGAGAGAAGCTTCTTTTTCAGTTCTGAGCCAGACCTGGTTCTTTGACTATCGAGAGGACTAAGTCGATGTGAGTCCTCCGAGACCTGATAAAGGCAGCCTAGAAAATAAGTGATGACTTTTGACAAAGACATAAGCTTTCTCTCTCTCTCTCTCTCTCTCTCTCTCTCTCTCTCTCTCTCTCTCTCTCTCTTTCTTCCTTCTTTCCTTCCTTCCGTCCTTCCTTCCTTCCTTCCTTCCTTCCTTCCTTCCTTCCTTCCGTCCTTCCGTCCTTCCTTTCTTTTCCTTCCTTCCTTCCTTCCTTCCTTTCTTTCTTTCTTTCTTTCTTTCTTTCTTTCTTTCTTTCTTTCTTTCTTTCTTTCTTTCTTTCTTTCTTTCTTTCTTTCTCTTTCTCCTTAAAGATAAAGGAAAAGATCCTTTCCTAATCTAATCTAATCTCTCATGATGGACAGAGCAGACCGATAGAAGAAAAACCCAAACCCTAAACCCAAACCTGGTCCTTTGAACAGAGAGAGGCAACTAAATCTTAATTTGGCACTGGTTTCAATGTTGATGTGAAAAGTCATTTCTGTCTTTGTATCCATCCTCATCCAGTCCTGACCACAGATCTGATTCCTTTCGAAAGCCTCTTTTCTTCACACGCCTTTTCCAATCGTCTGTGCCCATTTTTAGCTTGTCCCTTGATTTCTTTCTTTCCCATTGAGAAATGACTACCTTTAGGACTAAAACCTCTCGCTCCTTCCCCCAAACCTCATCTCCATACTTCCTAATTTGCCTCCACCCGCGCGCCCCCCCACCCCCCCACCCCCCGGAAAAAAAAAAAAAAAAAAAAAAAAGTCCTCTTCCTCCCATGAGGATGGCGACATCAGGTTCAGGTCCTTAAAGAAGGACCACACACGTTCCTTCTTTACAATGCTTCGTCCTTGGACACTGTCTTTTTTCTTTTCTTTCTTTTTTTTTTTTTTTTTCCTTCAGTGAAAGTAAGGAAGCCAACCGCAGTGAGCAGCGTGAACATGGAATACTGTGTAGAAGTCAAGGCTCCTACCTAGTACAGTCTTTCCCTAAAGCACAAGATCTAGCTAGGCGTGGAACCGAACATGCTCAGTCTCTCCTCCGTAAAAGGTCCAAAGAAGGGAGACCCTCAGACTTGTGGAGCCATGAACGTTTCAGTATTTTATCTTATGTGGCGATGATGTAGACACTCGCTGAGATTTCACCCTGTCATGGCACTTAGCCAAGCTGTAAGCCCAGAGATGACCAGAGATGCTGGAAAATCTTGAAGTCGGCCTACAGAAAACAAGCACTGGGGGGAAAGTTCCCCTTAAACATTCTTATCTCGTCCACACCTATGTCCTCTGTTTGTCATGAGCAATCCTACTTAGATGATTCGTGAACATTTCAGGAGACACGAAAGCAGTTCAGTTCAGTTCGTCGTGATCCCTACACCTCCCGCCCGCCCCCCTCCCCTTTCACGTGAGAGATTTTCTTCCCGATTTCAGAGGGGAGAAGTAAAGGAGAGTCAGAGCGTCCCTCTCGCGGTGTGGTGTTGTCACTCTAATTCCAAAACATCCGTACGCCACGGAGGCACATTTGGGGGCGTCCTACTCAGGGCCCCAAGACTTTCAGAGTCAAACCTAAGGAGGATGTAAATGTACTTCACGCCACCGAACCCGAACCGGTGAGGTGAACCCGGTGGCTTCCTAGGAGATGACCGTGTCATCGGCCCACCAGTTTAAAACACAGAACCAAACACCCTCTCCCCGACGACTCGGAGCAAGTGAGTCCGTGGGTGTGTCGGAGAGGGTCCTCTGCTCCAGCTGGGTCCATAAGCACTGCACACGAGAGTAGGTAGGTAGGTGTTCACGGTGCCCTTGGGAAGGAAAGGCGGGGAGAATTTTATTTCGAAAAGCTTATCTCCTCACAGCATTGACACTACGAACGATGATGCAACTTCATCGGGGGGTGGGCGGGGGCGGTGAAGGAAGGCCAGGGAGCCCGGCCACATAGAAGAGCCACGGAGAGCGTCTGTGACCGCAAGGATGTCCACGTACCGGTGACTCCTCTCAGTTGGGGCGGGGAAGGGGGGCGCGAGATTCCCGTGT
This sequence comes from Kogia breviceps, assembly GCF_026419965.1. NCBI lineage: Eukaryota > Metazoa > Chordata > Mammalia > Artiodactyla > Physeteridae > Kogia > Kogia breviceps. The sequence continues at coordinate 176,754 of NW_026711560.1, read as the reverse complement.
GTACGTCCGCATCGATCAGTCGTGGGAGAGGGAGGAGAAACGATGTTCCCTCCACGATCCTTCTGAGTTGTCGCCTGAGAAGTTCCTGTCCCCAAGAGACAGCTCGAGAAGAGAGCAACCCACGGCCGGGGGACGCGTGCACTGTGCCCCCCCCCCCCACCACCACCACCACCACCACCACACACACACACGCACACACACACGCAGGAGAAGCCCAAGCCAGAATTCACTGACTCGAAACGAAACGGCGGGCTCTGAGCTTGAGCTTGAGCTTGAGCTTGAGCTTCTGGAGGAGGAAGATTTTGGTCCTCCTTTCAGGTCAGGAAGAAGAGGGAGGGAGAGGCGGGGAGGCAGAGCGGCAGAGCGTCCCGGTAGCCCACCCGTCGCGTCCGAAGCGCCTGAAATTCCAACTCACGTGTGTGCCAAAGCGGTCCATCTCGGGGTGCCCCATCCCGGTTCCCTCCCCGCACGGAGAGCAATGTTCCGTCCCGATTCACTGAAAAGCTCCCAAAGGGCCTTGGTGTGAGTCAGTGGACCTAGGCCCATCCTGCCTCCTCTTCAAATCATTTCTATCCATACAGAAGAAAAGACACCATCGCCACCCGCCACGGCCCGCCAGAGGCAACGCGGCTATCCCCTTCAGCAGCGCAGCTATCCCCGGGGAAGGGGGATTCCGTAGCATGCGAACATCAGTCCAACATCGCTTCCGGCTTCCTGACTTCTCGTGGAAAATGAGGATGCCACATGACCGACCGGGGATGGGGGGGGGGAGTGGGGATGGGTGAGGGAGAGGGAGAGAGAAAGAGAGGAAGGGAGAAAGGGAGGGGAGGAAGGCGGGCAGGGGGAGAGAGACGAGAGAGAGAGAGAGAGAGAGAGAGAGAGAGAGAGAGAGAGAGAGAGGGGGGGGGGGGAGGGAGGGAGGAGGGAGGAGGGAGGGAGGGAGGGAGGAGTGGGGGTGGGGGGGGAGGGAGGGAGGAGGGAGGAGGGAGGGAGGAGGGAGGAGGGAGGGGGAGGGAGAGGGAGGGAGGGAGGGAGGGAGGGAGGGAGGGAGAGAGAAAGAGAGAAAGAGAGGAGGGGGGCAGGAAAGAGAGAAAGAGTGGGAGGAAGAGCAGGGGTGGGGGGCTGGGAGAGCCAGAGAAGGAGAGAGAGAAAGACAGAGAGCGAGTGACAGAGACAGAGACAGATAGAGGCCGAGAGCCAGCGACTGGGAGCCAGGTAAAGGACACTGTGCTTGGGTATCTTCTGAGTGTTTGCACGTGTTTTCTGAGCTGTGGAGATCAAATCAGTGCCATGAGAAGAAGGGAGTCTGCCAGCCCCACCCAGCGCTGCGGAGGAAGAGACGAGGTGGTTGGCCCTTCCCCCCCACCCCCCACCGCCGTTCGGGAACCTCTCTTTCTACCTCTTTGCACACTCCATTCATTCTGAGAACATCGTTGGCATAGTCCTTTCCATCTGGAAAATGATACGCCCTTGCCAAGAGACCCAGGTTCTGGAACCTCCGATGGATCTTTCAAGTCCATCCAGTCAGATGAATGGTAGCATTCCTAAAAACCATGGATGAGGGCTAACGTGGCTAGGGGCTTCCCTGGCGGTCTAGTGGTTAAGTGTCCATCCTTCCACTGCACGGAATCGAATGAATGAACGAATGAACGATTTTAAAAGCCTCATTAAAAAAAAAAGAGGGGGGGGGGGACACAAAAACGTAGAGGGGCTACCATCCCCCGCCCCCCTGGCCTCTGGCCCACGATCTAGCA
>NW_026711560.1:140000-162500 GCF_026419965.1 Kogia breviceps | reverse complement strand
CGGGGGTGCCCGTTCCTAAGGGCCCGGACGCGAGTCGGCCACCGGGGCACGACACGGGGTCTCACCGCCAGAGGCCTCCAGCGCAGGGGCGGTCCCGCGGCACCCAGGACGCCGACTGGCCTTTCCTCGGCCCCCCCACGGGTCCCCCCTCGCGGGGCTCGCGACCTCCCCCCGCCAAACACCCACGAGCCGCGGCCTGCCCGCGACAACACTCTTCCCGCGCGCGCGCACCGGTCCGCCCCACCTCGCGGGCCCCCCACCACACACACACACACACACCCCTCCGCTGCCGCGCCCGACTTCTCCGCCTCGGGAACCGTGAGCTCTCCACCCGGGGACGCCGCCCGCCGGCCGAGGCGGCCGTGGCGGGGGGGGGCGACACCCTCACGTGGGCGAGGACGGCTCGGTCCCAGACGGTGGAAGGGGGACGCGGTGCGGCCGGGTGGGGTGGGGTGGGCCGGGGGAGGGGGCGGCGGCGGCGTCGACGGCGACGGGGAGGGGGCGGCACGCGCACACGGCGAGGGCCGCGGGGCAGGGGCGCGGGGCGCCCGCCCAGGGAGGGAAAGTGCCGAGGCACGACCGGGCCACCAGGAAAAACAAGCGCGGGGTCCCACCGCCACACACACGAGGGCGGTCCCACGACGCCTGAGACGCCGGCCGGCCCCAGCCACCCCGGGGCCTCCCACGACCCGGCCCCGCCGCCAGGCCCCGCGTGCGACGGTCCCCCCGCGTACCGCGGAGGGACCCCGTCCGTCCAACCGAGCTCAAACCCCTCCGTCCTCGCCAGATCCGCCGTCGTCCGAGTCCGACCCCCGGGGCCCCGCGCCCCGGGTGAACGCCCCCGAGCGAGGCGGCCCGCACCGTGCCCGCAACACCGCCACCGGCTGCCGACTCGCGGCGAGGGCAGGCGCGACGGGCTCCTCGCGGCTGCGGGACTAGGGAGTCGTCGGGACGCCCGGGCGTCCCCGCCCGCCCCCCTCGGCCTCGCCACCGAGAGGGGGGTGTGTCACCGCACGCGCACGCGCACGCACGCGCACGCGCGGCCCCGCGCCGGACGCCCGGCCTTGGCGGGACCCTCCCCCGACTCAGAGGGGGGGAGGCGCGGGCCGCGGTAGGCAAAGAGCGGCGCCCGGCCCCACCGCGGGGCCGGCGCAGAGAACCCTCCCGCCGCGAAGGCGAGGGGCTCCGCCCACGTGCTCTGGCAGTCGCCAACACCGTGGCCACTGCACGCGCGGGAGGGGCAGCGGCTGGGGGGTCCGGTACCCCAAGGCTCCCTCTCGGATCGCTAGAGAAGGTTTCCTCACCGAGGGGGCGTCGTCCCCCCAACCCATCGTCTCCCCTTCGGGCCCGCCCACGGAGGCGCTCCACGAGCCGCCAAAGTCCACGACTGGGCGGGGTTTGGGAGAGGGGTCTGCGGTATGGGTAAGCACGAGGCCCAGAGGAGCGTTCGCGGCCACAGCCGGGGGCACAACCTCCGCCGCCCCCAGGCCCGTCCATCGGGGGCCCCGAGAGGAGGGAGCACGCCCGAGAGGGGCGGAAAGACCCCCTTCTCTCACAGGCCCCGGCCCAACGCGCTCGCCACCCACGCCCGCGTGCGACCCCCTCCCCCCCGACCGCCACAAACACACACACACGTGGGGGGGGAGGGTGGGCACACGCGGACGCTCGCCTGGCCCGAGTCAGTCCCCCCGTGCCACAGCAACACCGTGGGAGGACGACCGCGACGAGGCGGCCCCTGTTTCCCCCAACCGAGGGAGGGAAAACAGAGGCACGCCTCCCTTACCGTCTCGACCCCCCCAAGAGAGCCACTCACGGGACGCACCACCGCGGCGGCGGGGACCCCGAGGAGCACGCTGGGAGAAGGGAACGACACCACCGCTCGGCCTCGGGCACCTGAGGGACGACCTGGAGCGCTCCAGGGGCACCACAGAGGATCGAACGAGGCACGCTCACGCGCCGGCAGGGGCGCGCGGCGCAGCGGCGGGACGGCACCCCCCCACCAACGCGGGGAGGACCGCCCACGGGGGCAACACGCCAAGGAGGCGAAGCGAGAGCGTCTGCTGCGTCCGAGGACCACGGCCCCGCCACCCACGCCGTGAGGCAGGGGGCGGGAGGCCGAAGGTCAGGGCCGGGGACCACCACCCCTGCCCTTCCCCACACCCCTCGACAGGCCGGGAGAGCGTGAGGAGAGAGGCGGGGAGGCCCGCGGACAGAACGAGAAGAGCGGTCCCGTTCGCCAAGAACGTCCGTCCCTCGTCTGGCGCGACCTTAAGGCCCGGCCCAGGAGAGCGCGACATCACCACATCGATCAGTCATGCCAGAGAGCCAGGGACCACCCGGCCCCGAAGGGGAGGGGCACACACAGCGAGGACCATCACCAGAGGAGCCTGCTTCGGCCTCACCGGCGGCACCCCAAACCCCCTCTTTCTTTTTTTTTTTTTTTTTTTTCCTCTCAGGCAAAAGTGGCCGACGACCCCGCGAGTGAGGAGAACGCCTGACACGTGGCACGGAGCCTGCGGGGTGGGGTCGTCGTCTCAGCCACCACCGGGTGCCTGCGGCGGGGGAGGGGAGTCACACGGGGTAGAAGACCCAACGCCCCGCCGCCCCGCCGCCCTCGGGTGAGCCAGAGACCGGAGGCGGCACCGCGGGTCGGGTCAGCCGGACGCACACACGAGAGCCGGCGCGCAGGCCCAGGCGGGCGGCTCAAGTGGCGAGGGTCGGCTCGGCCACCAGACGGCGATCCAAAGCCCAGAACCCTGCGCGCGTCCAGACTCCCAAAGTCCTCAGCGACAGACGCCAGAGAAGACCGTGTCAGCACCTATCTGGTGGCAAAAAAGGCCCATTTCGGGCGAAAAAAATCACGGCGCCCGGCAGCGGGGCCCACGCACGCGTCGCAGGGGGGGTCCCCGGGACCTCGGTCCGGCCGCCTGTCCCCAACACTTCCCCATCCACACCAGCCCCGGAGCTCTCGGGGCCATCTGGTCGACCCGAGGAGCTTGGGGGGAGTGGGGGGGGGGGGTGGGGGGGGGAGGGGGGGCGGGCCAAGCGGGGCGGGCAAACGTGGGAGAGGGCCGCGAGCCGGGTCGCCCTCCCCGGTTCACCCGCACGGGCAGGTACGGTCCCTCCGAGTCTCCGGGCCAAGACTTGGTGAAAGGAAAAGAAATATCTCACTCGGCCGTCTCCGACGAGCGGGCCCCACGGGGGACCGCGCCCGGGCCCGGGCCGCCCTATCCGGGCCACCCAGGACGGCTCGGGCGGGCCGGGTCCCCACCCCCCACCCCGGCCGGGACTCGCGGCGGGTGGAGGAGAGGGGGCGGGGGAGGGAGGGTGAGAAAAAACTCAAAGTCCGCCGACCAGGACCCCCCGTGGGCACGCTGAAGGGGCCGGGTGCGCCCTCCCCGGCCACCCGCGCGAGCAAGGCCCGGTCCGTCCACGTCCACGGACCCAGGGGCACTTGGAAACATTTTGCCCCGGGAGGCGCCTCCCAGGCGACCAGAGCCCACGAGGGAGGGACCGCACCCGGGCCCGGGCCCGGGCCCGGGCCGGTCTCTCCGGGTCACCCCTCGCGGCCCAGGCCGGTCCCCACCTCCCGAGTCCGACTCGGCCAAACATCGGTGAGAAAGAATCCGACCACCGGGAGGGGCCCCACGCGCGCCCGCCACCGAGCCCGTCGCGCCCGCCACCGGCCTAACCTAAACGCACGGGCCCGGGCCGGTCCCCCACCTTCCGGAGCGGGGCGCTGTGGGGACCGCGGAAGAGAGGAAGGGAGGGTGGGGGGGTCGGGGAATGAACGCTCCAAAGGGTGAGCCAGGAGAAAGCCCGACCGACCGCCCATCCGCAGGCGCTCCGGAGGGCGCGGAAGGACCCTCTCCCTTCCCACCGCGGCGGCCCGGCCCAGGTCGTGTCGGGTGGCCGGGTCGGTCCCCGCGGCCGGAGGGGAGCGGACGGATGCTGGTCGACCGGGCCAGGCGGTCCCCCAGAGCGGCTCGAGAGCGCGGCGACGGTCACACCCTCATAGACCTGCACGCCCAATCTCAAGCGACAGCAGGAGGCGCCCACGCCTGGGCGCCACCGGGACAGTGGCCACCAGCGTCGCCTGGCTGCCGGAACTCTGCCTCGGGCCCGGCGGCCGACTCACAGCCCTCACGAAGGTCGCCGAAGCTCCAGAGACAAGGGACAATATAAAAGCGGCCGCCAGGTGGCTCCCGACAACCGGCTCCAACGTCCCCGGGCCGGATCCCTGTCGCCGGCCGGCCACCGAGGACGCGGCGGCAGCGCCGGGCCGCCCAAACGCCCGAGCTCAGCCCGGGACGAGGCGGCGGGGCGTCTGGCGCGGCGGCCCCGTGTCGTCCATCTCGGAGCTAGCTCCCCGGTCGGCACGACACGACACGGTGCGACCGCGGCAGCAGACGGGGGTGGGGGGGTGGGGGGCGGGGGAAGCCGGGGAGATGTCGCCGGGAGGCTGTCTCGGAGGAGACGCGCTCCCCAACGCGATTCCTGGCGGGGGGAAATCCCGCGGAGACGCCGGCGGGGCCCGGGGCGCCCGGCACGGGTTGCCCAGAGGGGCACGAGCAAGATCCCGGCTGCCCGGACGGGGGGGGGGGGAGGGAGGGAGGGAGGGAGGGAGGGAGGGGAGGGAGGGAGGGAGAGAGGGAAGGAGGGAGGACGGATGGAGGGACGGAGGGACGGAGGGACGGATGTAAGGACGGAGGACGGACGGAGGGAGGGAGGGAGGGAGAGAGAGAGGGACGGAAGTCGGGGACTGGCAAACCGAACCAGGCAAGCGCTCAGGGAACAACGCAGGAATTCGTCCAAAGACAACACATCGGTGCTGCGAGGGTGGGGAAAATGCACTTGCGGTCACGAGAACATGGATTTCATAACGGACTGACCACGATCCATCACGGGCCGGGCGGGGGTGGGGGGGGTGGGGGCGGGTGAGGCGGGGGTTGGGGAATGCGGGCGGCTGGGGGGGAGGGGGGCGAGGGTGGAGTCAATAGCCATCCACTAAAGAAACTGAGTTCCGGTACGTCGACACAAGGCAACACTCTGAGTGCGAGTGTGTGTGAGCGTGTGTGTGCGTGTGCGTGCGGCGTGTGTGTGTGGAGTGCGGTGAGTACTGACAGCGAACCGTAGTCCCACCAGGACCACACCAAACCATACCAACCAAGAAGTCAAGCTGTAGAACTTCTCTGGCCTTTAAAACAAAGAGAAAAGCGTGCACGTATCGCATACGTACACACATTACGTACGCTTGTGGCATACGTATACGTGGACGTGGACGTATAAAGGCCTAGGACAAGCCCAAGCACATCCCGTCAGGGGAGCCTATCCAAAACAGACCAAGACCTCACACAATTCAGCCTCCAGAAAACAAGCGACCCAGTGAGAAAAGTGGGCAGGAGGCCAGAACAGAACATTTTCATTAGAGAAAAAAAAGAAGAAGAGAAAAAAAGAAAAAAAGAAAAAAGAAAGAAAGAAAGAACACAACTTTCTTAGTAAAAACCAAACAAACAAAACACAAACAACAAAACAAACAGAAATAAAACAGAAAACCTCTTTTTGAAAGAATCCAACGGGGCAACGAAAAAAGCGCACACACGCATCTCTCTGGACGAAGATATTCGGACAGGCACAGGATCTGGAGTTGCGACAGCAAGTTCGTACAAGCAGAAAAAGTGCCTCCTTCCTCCCGATCCAACACGTATTTTTCAAGCTGAGAGAGACCACCACCACCGTGGCACGCCGGAGGGAGGACTCAGAGATGTCACCCGGCGGGTGAGAGAACGGCTCTCCGACAAAAGACAGCAGTATGGAAAACAGAAAGGAAGTCCCTCAAAACACTGCACAGAAAACTACCATGCGACCCAGCAACTCCACTAAGTGCCCACGGAGGGGGTAAAGACGACATGTACATGTCTATCTGTACCAACACCTGTAACGATGTAGAGATAGGTACGGACGCACTGTTAGCGCTCTCTGTGCCCGTACGTCTATATCTATGAGAGAAGGACCGGGTGGGGGGTGGGGGGTGGGGGGTGGGGGTGCGGAGAGAGAAGTGAGACAAAGAGTGGACAGTCACGTGAGTGCAGTAGGTAAGGAAGATTAAGACGACAAACAAACTCCCAACAGTGGTCCTGTAAGTCAACCATCAAGATTTCGATATCATGATGTCATCAAGCACCAACCCTTCTGAAGGGACACAGCGACACACAGGGCTCACTTGGCAGGGCAGTTCAGGACCCTAAAATGACCGTGAAAGGTGAAGCTCGAAAAAGCAATCTTGTTCATCCACGGGGGGAAAATACCGTTCTCCCACGACATTCAAAAATCCTATCAGGGGGCTTCCCTGGTGGCGCAGTGGTTGAGAGTCCGCCTGCCGATGCAGGGGACACGGGTTCGTGCCCTGGTCCGGGAAGATCCCACATGCCGCGGAGCGGCTGGGCCCGTGAGCCATGGCCGCTGGGCCTGCGCGTCCGGAGCCTGTGCTCCGCAATGGGAGAGGCCACAACAGTGAGAGGCCCGCGTACCACAAAAAAAAAAAAAAAAAAAAAAAAAAAAAAAAAAATCCTATCAAAACATTTTAAAACTCTCTTACTCGCTCACCATTTAAAAGGTAGAGAAATAAAAAGAGAGCCAAAGTACGATTTATTGAGTGGTGGACCGTCAAAGAAAGCATGCCATGAAAGCCTCCGATTCATTTTGGAAGGTCCTAGGAACAGCAATCTTCAACATTGCTCTCCTGCCTGCCTTCTTGGCGTGGTATCTTTTCTACATCTGGATAAGCAGTCCTAGGTTTTGTGTGTTTGCTTGTTATTCCCCTAACTGAAGATCAGCCTCCAACACGATAACCCTTTGTGCCCTCTGGGTCCTGAACTCTCTTCTCTGGAAGTGCTTTTCTGAATGGGAACGGTTTCACCAACGTCATCGCCTGGAGACATCTTCAGCCTGTCCTCCCCCCACCCGCACCCCCGCCCGCCCCCCACCCTCTTCCTCCTCCTCCTCCTCCTCCTCCTCCTCCTCCTCCTCCTCCTCCTCCCCTTCCTCCTCCTCCTTTTTTTTCTTTGTTTTCTTCAGCTCTCCTTGCGCTGGTCTCTCACACGGTGGCAGCGTTGTCCTAGGCATGCCCAGGTGTCTCCTAACCCCATCCAAGTGATGACTCCCAGCGTCATCATTTTGGGTTTCTTAGCCGCACTTTCGTCGTTCCCGGGCAATTCTTTCTTTTTATTTTCCATGGACGGGGGAGACCAGACCGGGGCGGGGGGCAACACAACGACACACTGCGTGTGACCTGGGAAACAGACACATACACGCCAGGCAATCACCGACAGGCTCTGAAAGAGGATCGGTCCCCGGACACGGGGCACGCACGTTTGTTATCGGTGGAGTCACTGCAGACCGAACGGGAAGCAGCAGACTTTGAACTTGACGCAGCTACCGTTCATCCATCGCGGAAACTGACATTTGAAACACGTAGTTAGGCTCTTGGTGCGATTTCACCTAGTCATTGACATGTGTGCACAGTGGAACCATGGAAAGTGAGACAACCCCCCCACCCCACTTCTACCAAAGGTCGCCAAATGAAGACTCTCGTTTGTTTACAAACCAAATTTCCTATCCTTAAATTTGGTGGGAGCTTTCCCTAAGGATTGCACGGGAAGGTGACTTCCTCAAGCGTTGGAGTAGTTTTCCTTAGAACTAGAGAATTAGAATTCTGCTGAATGATGAACACACACCTCGCTTAAGTTTCTGCTAGGAAATCCACGCACCATGTGGATCGAACGAAAAGCAAAATGATTTTTTAACAAGGTCTTCTCTCCACTTCAGACGAATTTTACAGGGCGGGGAGGGGGGAGGCTAGGCTTCTCTGTTTTTCATTTAAGGTCCTCTGAAACGTCAGTAAGTGTTCGTGATCCTACTCACGTGTACTCTTGTCCTCCATCCAATCGTCAGTCATCTGGCAGAAGGAGAGCCTGCCTCATCCACGGCAAACAACATTCCGACACTCAATGAGAAAATACATTTCTGGTGCTTTCGCCAAAAAATGCAAAGCCCCTTATTTAAGCTAATGGAATTTAAAAGAAATCCCTAGTACCTAGGAACAGAACAAAGTGAAAGAAACACAACGCACAGACTTGGGGGATAGAAAGAAAGAAAGAAAAAGAAAGAAAGAAAGAAAGAAAGAAAGAAAGAAAGAAAGAAAGAAAGAAAGAAAGAAAGAAAGAAAGAAAGAAAGAAAGAAAGAAAGAAAGAAAGAAAGAAAGAAAGAAAGAAAGAAGAGAAGGAAGGAGAGAGAGAGAGAGAGAGAGAGAGAGGAAGGAGAGGAGAGGAGAGGAGACAAGAGGAGAGGAGAGGAGAGGGAGGGAGGGAGGGACGAAGGAAGGAAGGAAGGAAGGAAGGAAGGAAGGAAGGAAGGAAGGAAGGAAGGAAGGAAGGAAGGAAGGAAGAAAGAAAAGATCTCTCAACCTAAAAGTTTTTGTGACAAACGGACAATCTATGATTTGGTAGGTTAAAAAATATTTTTGGAACGTAAAGTTCTTTGAGACACGAATGGAGAAGAAAACAAGAAAAGGACAATCAGAATTCGGAACCCTCAGAAACCTGAATCGGTCATGAACAGGAACTAGGAAGCCAGGGTGAACGGCGTCTGTGACACCAGTGATTCTGGACTGGCAAAGGGATGATTCCATTTCACCAGCATACATTTTCACACAGTGTCACTTTTTAAAAATGTTTTCTTTTCCCCAGAGTGATGCCAGAGGTGTGGACTCATACATCGAAACATCTTTAGTCTTTCTGTAATAAGGAGACAGAAGTAGGTCCACTGAGACTTGTCGAGCCATGAACGAACGTTTCCATAGGTTATCTTTGGAAAGGATCCAGACATTCCACGAATTCCCCATCATTCCACTTATGCCAACTCTGAAGTTTCTAAAGTGACCCAAAAGGTCTGGGCGAGACTGTTTTTAAGTAGACATACCACAAAACATAACGCTTCTTAAGGAGTTCCTGCACCTAGAGCTATCGACATCACTTGTTCGAGATCCCATGACGACGAGATGGCCCGTGAACACTTCCTGAGACTTCAGACGATGATGTCAGCCATCATCCCCAAGTTCTTTTTCTTGCCGACGAATCTGGTTCACTCCCGTGAACTTACTGGATTTGGGGTCGACGTAGATAGAAGGAAAGGATGACCTCGAACGCTGATCACGCTAAAGACGTGCCTAGTTTCATAAAACCCATACCTTGACCTTGGCTATTCTCGGCTGAAGGGTTCAGCCTAGATCACCACGTGAACTTGCCTAAAACCTTTGGGTCCCTTCCCTTTCTAGTGGACTGAATTCCGGAGTGCTCCCTTCTAAGCCATTCAAGAGAGCTCTCTCACAAGTTCATTGTGGCACTCGGATCCCTACGCAGAAACAGGCCAGCTCTAGAAGGGAGCTACAGACATACAGTACCTGTTACCAGGCCCTTTCCAGATTCTGGCACAGCAGTACCAGAAAAATGAAGGTCGTTTCCACAAGGCTTCTAAGGCTAGCACGGCAAAACTTTTTTTTTTTTTTTTTTTTTTTTTTAAATTAAAAGAGATAGCTTGTACACAAGGGAGAAGGCGGTGGGTGGGGTGGGGGTGAGAGGCAGCCCCACCCCCCCACCCCCCGAGTTGCTTGGATCACGAAAGGGAGAGTTTGTCTCGGGATCACTGATCATTTCCAGAAATCCTCCAAATTCTTGGATCATCAGCAGCTGGTTCCACGGTGGCTACCTGTGGGGAATACCAAGTGCTTCCACGAGGGGAAAGAAGCGCATGAGAATGTTCGGCAAGAAAGCACAGGAACAGATAAGGGTTCAATGTACAGCTGAGCTTCTCGTCTTGGGACAACTAGGTATAGTCGTGGGTGGGTGTCAACAGAGGAAAAGTTCATCTTCTTTTACTCCCGCGAGCCTCGTGTGTGTGTGTGTGTGTGTGCGCGCGCGTGTGTGTGTGTGTGTGTGTGTGTCTGTGTCTGTGTCTGTGTCTGTGTCTGTGTGTCTGTGTGTGTGTCTGTGTGTGTCTGAGACTCAGGCCCCCAGGGCTGATCTGCTCATGCAATTCCATTTCCCCTCCCCCTCCCCCTCCCCCTCCCCCTCCCCCTCTTCCTCCTCCTCCTCCTCCTTCTATGTACTTCTTTCTGTCGAGGAGATGATTTCCAACTCAAATGCAGACCAAAAGATTTCTAGGTTCCCAAACTTCAGGGTTCCATGGATCAGGGTGTCCAAAATCTGCACAGCGCCTTCAATAACGGCCCTCTTTCTCAGCGCACACAAGTCAACCCCAGACCAAGGCACCCTAAGGGCAAAAACCCTCCAGGATTTCTCCCACCAGACCCCGAACATCAGCACACACACCCTCCCCCAGTTTCTATTTCGTATCGTGTGGGCTCAGGCAGACAACAAACACGTCCATCGTTCGATCATCTTCCTTTGGCGTGTTTCGTGAACGTTGCACCGGCCGAAGAAACCTAAGTGTGCAAAAGCTCATCCCCGTGTAAAAGGCTTTGGCTTCTCAGCGAAGGGGTCGAGCCAAGGGACCTAGGCCCCTCTGTCCACTTTTCACTGGGTTCACTGGCCTCACTGTTGTCCCAAGCGATGGCCGGTCAGATCTCTCACGGTCATTCTTCTTTTGGCCTTCTGGTTTTAGAGAGGGTTTTCAACTGGGGTAAAAAGGGCAGGCTTGTGTGGGGCCCTTTCATGGTGGGGAGGGGGTGGGGGGGGGCCCCGTAGAGGTCCCTCCGATTCACCCAATCTCAGGCAGTGCCCTATTCAAAACGTTTGTTTCCGGGCTTCCCCGGTGGTGCAGTGGTTGAGAATCCGCCTGCCAATGCAGGGGCCACGGGTTCGTGCCCCGGTCCGGGAAGACCCCACATGTCGCGGAGCGGCTAGGCCCATGAGCCATGGCCACTGAGCCTGCGCATCCGGAGCCTGTGCTCCGCAACGGGAGAGGCCACGACAGTGAGAGGCCCGCGTACCACAAAAAAAAAAAAAAAAAAAGAAAGAAAAGAAAAGAAAAGAAAACAGAAAACGTTTGTTTCCGTCCCACCAAGAGCCCACCTTTGGAGAGATTCCCTGCCTTACACGTCCTCTCCGCTCCTCCTATTCATCCACCGTGATCCACCACCACCACCCCGCCGGCCGACCTGATCTGTTCACCCTGAAGCTGGCAAGCAGTAAGGGTGCTCGTGAAGCGAGGATCCGTTGGGATTGGCCAAGATGGCAAAGTGGCGGCGGGGGCGGCGGCGGCGGTGGGGCGGGGGGGGGGGTATGTGGAGGGGACTCGGAAAGTACGAGGTTACAGCTAACAGCTGCTGCTGGCAGATAGGTCTTTGAAACAGGCTGGTGGCGCCCTGGACTTTGATACCGTCCATTCTGACCATTCCTGTTCTCCGTGAGAAGGGTGTTGGGCCCAGGATCGGCCACCCCAAAACGGGCCTCCGTGGCACATTGACGATTTTGAGCGAAGGGGGACTCCAGAAGCAGCCACGTTTGTCCGAGGGACACTGGGATTCTCCTCTGTGTCTCCCTGAAAGCGAGACATCCATCTCTCGGCTGAAAGGTGCACTCCCTGCCTCCGGAGGTAGGAGGCCGCCGCCGCGATCGGCAAATTAGGGCATTCGGGCCCGAGAAACCTTCGGAGACAAACACTGCGGACCACCGCAAACCCGAGCTCTGTTTAGCTTCTTCCTTCGCTCGCTCGTTCGCTCACGGCACACCCCAAAACCTAAGTCTCTCGGTCCGGTTCCCTGTCTGTCTCACCCATGTACCGTTCGTTCCTCGGTCTGAGCAGGAGAGACGCCGCCCGCTTCAGCCACTTCTCAGCCCTCGAATGAAAGGAAAGGTCACCCCGCTCCCCCCACACACCTTCGTCTCTCCGCGCCTTGGGCCCATGTTACTTTATTTTTATTTTTATTTTTTTGCATTACACGGGCCTCTCACTCTTGTGGCCTCTCCCGTTGCGGAGCACAGGCTCCGGACACGCAGGCTCAGCGGCCACGGCTCACGGGCCTAGCTGCTCCACGGCACGTGGGATCCTCCCGGACCGGGGCACAAACCTGTGTCCCCTGCATCGGCAGGCGGACTCTCGACCACTTTGCCACCAGGGAAGCCCATCGGGCCCATTTTAGAATGAGTCCAGCCACAGGAACTCAAGAGGGGTAGAGGGGGAGATCTCCCCCTCCCCCAAACAGGAAGGCACCTGGAACCCCGTTCCCACCGGCCACCCGGCTCCACTTTGGGTGCGTGAATCCTAGTTTGCCTCCTCCGGATCTTTAAATGATCTTCCACGTGTTATAACAGACTCACAAGGAGAGAAGCTTACGCATGTATTTCTTCTGAGTTTCATGCGACACGGGGAGCCCTCCTAAGAAAACAAAGAAAGACCCAGAGAAGCGTCCGAACCTAACATCTCTTCTGTTGGATCTGAGCAAAGAGAGGCAATCTGAAAAAGCAACTATACTCTGGCGGGGGTGCGGAGTGTGTGTGTGTGTGGGGGGGGGGGGGTGTGTGTGTGTGAGTGGGGGTGGGTGAGGGGGGGGTGGGTGGGTGGGGGGCGCGGGCGATGCCAAAGGAGGATGAGAACTCTTAGAAATTCTTAGGCATAGAAAATTAAGACGGATCCGGGCCCGCGCCTCTCCTTTTCTCGTGCGTTGGGAAGATCATTTGGCTCTCGCCGGCTGGGATGTCATCTCCCCACGAACCATCAGGCGAGCTGTGGGGCGGAAAGAGGGAGAGCAGGGTTCAGAAGAACGTGGAGAAGATGGACGCTAGATGCCCAGAGTCCACGTCCCCCGCCCCCCCCCCCCCCCCCCCGGGAGCAAGGATCTCTTCTTCGTGGGCACACGATCTTCCACCACGACCTCCGGACCGTGGTGCCAAGTCACGCCCACGCGAAGACAGGGCTCACCCAGGGATATGGGCTTGTGCCACAGAAAGGGAGACAGCAGGGAAGTCACCGAGCTTAAGGTATCTGACTCTCGTCGGGTCCTCGACAGGCGGAGGGACACATCTTTCCGACACGGTCGGGGCCGGCTTAGAGAACCGCTGCCGACGACCGCACCGCGAAGGAAGATGTCTCTGCGGTCTCGACAGAAGATCCAGTAGGTTTCCCAAGTGGCGGAGCTAGGAATCGATCGGCCAGGCAGGCGTGTCCAATCTTCAACTTTGGGAAGACACGCGGACTTTTACCCCCCCTTTTCGGCGGGGAGCCTGTAGAAGATCAGGCCGGGAGGAAGGACACAGTCTGTCAGTCGTTGCACGTGATGTTAACGTCCAGGCCAGGAGGAGCCATGCCAGGACTGACTCCACAAAAGGGAGAAGGTGACCAGTTGCCTTTTGAGGACCATGGCTCTCTACGCGGCACGGAAACCAAGGGAGCAGGGGCCAGGGTAGAGGCCGGCAGGGTCGTCAGAGGCCCAGCCAGGACAGAGACCGGTGAGGTGCGAGCCTGAACGAAGGCAGTAGAGGGGAGAGGGAGAGAGGGGATGGAGCAGGACCTATTTCGGTCCCGGAATCGGCAGAACCTGGTATCCCGGCGTGAGTCTTTAGAAACACCGTCCAACTCCACTCCACGGGCAAAATACAAGGTAGAGGGCGGAGCTCTCTGCACCCAGGATCCTCCCGAGACCCAGGCGAGAAGGGCCCTTCCCACGGATGGGCTCCACATCCCACCAGGGTCGGTCGGTCGGTCGGAAGGTCACCAAGACACAAAGAAGCACATTCTTTCTTTCGAGAAGCTCTGTCCCCAGGACCTGGCACTCAGCACACTGGTGATCTGCCAACCAGAACCCTTAAACACCTCCTCAGGTTCCAGGGGAAGGCTTTGCTCACCTCTTTTCGGCCCTACCTCTGTCCTCAAAACTAAAGGTAAAAGAACACACGAACACACACACACACACACACACACACACACACACACACACACACACACCAAAGGTAATGGAGTCCGAATACCACGAAGGCTCTCAGGTTGTGCTAGGGCCGTTGCCCAACAGCACTGTGAAGTGTGTGTGTGTGGGGGGGCGGTGGGGGTGATGTGTGTGGGTGTGTGGGGGTGTGGGTGTGTGTGTGGGTGTGTGTGTGTGTGCGTGTGCGTGTGACTCATAGGTGGATATTTTCCATAGGTGTGCACTATGGCACTGCAGGATCTGTGGTCGGTTGCTGAGTCCCCGGAGGTGGAAGCGCAGATACAGGGCCCTGAGTGTGAAGTTATCCATGGACGCTCACAGCGCGTGGGGTCGGGGTCGGCAGCCGTAACCCTCCATGTTGGTGGTTCAACGGTCAACTCTACTTTATAGATCAGAGAGGATAACGTCACGCGTTCACTGTTAATAACTTTTCCAAATAGTCTTTATCTTTTCAAAAGGAAGACATCATTTAATCCATTTCACAAGATGATACTGGGAACCTACTGCCCCAGCACGTGAATTATCCCTACAGAACACAAGATCCCTGAGAAGGAAGAGCCCTGAGCACTGAGATACCATGAAGGTAGGCTTTTAGATGATATTCTCTGCTTCTGCAGCTCGAGGTAAAACATGGGATGACTGGCTCTACCTATCCCATTCCAGTCTGTCAAACGCGAGCCCCCATGGCACGTCTCACCAGTGGTCGGTCCACGATAACTCCATCCATAGGAATTCTTGGCAGTTTTATGTTCAGGATCATTTCTTTTCCTGCCATTGATTGAAAACTCCCTGGACCCTGTTAGCAGCTACAGATTCAATGAGTCCAGTACTTCATAGGTTTTGTCATGTATTTAGAAGGGGAATCACCATCAAGTTGCTGAAATGAGGACTAAGTGTCTTTCAGATATGGAGATGGAAATAAATGGTGCTCTGCAGGGTGTGCGATGACAGGCACCCAGGATTCCTTCACCCAGCCCTCCCTTTGCTCCCTCATAGGTTCCTGGGAAATCCAAACACACACACACGCGCACACACACACACACACACACACACACACACACACACACACGGGGGGGGGGAGAGAGAGAGAGAGAGAGAGAGAGAGAGAGAGAGAGCTCTGGGTGTGCTATTTGCTCTCCATGATTTCACGTGCCTCTTGGGCATGGCTGACAGAGATAGATGGACATGAAGCAGCAGGACAGCAAGCTGGCATCTCGGCCGGCCTACAGAAGTTTCCCAAGTGAAATATCAACAGCAGGGCAGGGACGCCCACGTGACGTGGGAGAGAAGGGGGGTGGGGGGGGCGGCCCGCTGACCGACGTCGGTTCAGGTTTCCCGTCCCCCTCCGGCCGAGAACCTGCCTTCCGCTTCCTGCCCTCAAGTATGTGAGAGGAGCGTGTTTCTTTCCAATAAATACCGACACATCATTTCAGTCTGTTTGTGTGTTTGTTTTTGCTTGTTCTTTTTCTGGACGAGGCCAAAGAGCCCTTCCAGTGGAGGTGTGTGTACAAAGGAGGATCTGACAGAATGGGAGGGTGCGGGTCAGTCCATGTGCGAAGAAATCCAGAGAATCTGTCATAGCTGAGACTCGGGCCTTTTGCAGAAATAGGCCAAGAGAGTTCGGATTTGATGATTCACTGCCACATAGTCATCACAGCAGTTTCCTGGAAGGGATTGTGTTACAGGAGGCGGCGTGGCCCTCAGCCCTCAGGCCTCAACCCGGCAGGCAGGCAGGCAGGCAGGCAGGCAGGCAGGCAGGCAGGCAGCGGCTATTGTCTGTTGGTCCCGCCCCCACCCCCACCCCCACCCCCGTTCCTTCTCCAGAGCTCCTTCCTAAGTCCCCTTGGACTGACCTTTGCCAGGAGCGGGGGAGGGGAGGTCCGGACGATTCATTCCGCAGGGCCTCGTTCAATCGCTCGATTCAAATGCAGAAAGCTCTCCGGTCAGGTCGGAGCCTTTGACTTTGCCTCGAGCTTCTCTTTAATGAATGGCTTTTTCTCTTTTCTTTCCCCAATTTCGCCACCCTCAGGCTGCCCCCTCCAAACTGCAGGGAGGGAAGGAGGGAGAGAGGAGGTGACGGGAGGAGGACGTGTGAGAAACAGGCCTTTTCTCCAGGCAAAAGGTGTCCCCTCCTTTTCCTGACCCTGGAAACCCCACTACACCATTTGAGAATCATGGACATGTGTGGAAGCAGATGTCTTCACTTGAGATCTTCCTCCGCAGGAGGACAGAAAGGAGGGCCAGTGTGTCCCTCTTGTGCTGGCCGGTTCTTGTCACTTGAATTCAAAATAATCAATAGAGCATGGAGGCACATTTTGGGGCGGCCTACTCTGGGAGCTCAACAGTTCCCTCCTCTGAAAGTTCCTTGGAACATATTAAAGCTGAGCTGGTGACTCGTGTGTGTGTGTGTGTGTGTGTGTGTGTGTGTGTGTGTGTGTGTGTGAAGGAGATTTCTAGATGTCAGGGTCGAAGTAACTTTAGAAGTTTGAAATACCTCTGATGATGTCGTCGGGTGTTTGGTTCAAATTTCGGAGTGGCTCTCACAGAAACAGGCACGAGGATTCTTTCCATAGGAGCCGTTGTGGCCGTTTCTCTAAGGTTTTCATCAAGTTCTCTAGCTTCCGTCTGCAGGGCTTCAGGCAAAAGGCCGTTTTAGGCCTCAGTGATGCCAAGCCAAAAGGGTGGGAGAAAATGGCCAACATTCATGGAGAGAGTCGTAGCCAGAGATTGAAGGGAACTCACAAAACTTCGGGATGCAGTCCCGTTTTCAGGTTAAGAACAACACCCTAAGGGAAACGAGTAGCACCAGAATTTCATATCCAGAAGTGTGTATCCCTGTCTCATGGAAACATAATTTTGGCCTCCAGGTAACGTATGCAAATAGCTGTATCGCCAAGGAAATAAGAAGCCTCACTGAGAGTTTCTGAATTAAGGAAGGTAAGGAGAAAAAGATCAGTGATTCCATCCTGCTGACAGAGGTATAAGTTACCAAATGGATATCCATCTTTAAAAATAAAAAAAGAAACTTGGGTTTTCCTTGTTTGTTTCTGTTTCCCTTGTATGTGGAAAACAAAAGATTTAACCATCAGTCCTAATCCCACTCCCTCTCTTTTTTTTTTTTCCAGATTTTTTTTAAAAATATTTGAAATATAATTCATTTACAATGTCGTGTTAGTTTCAGGTATACGGCACAGTGATTCAGTTCTCTCTCTCTCTCCCTCCCTCCCTCTCTCATATATATATATATATATATATATATATATATGTATGTATGTATATATATATATATATATATATATATATATATAGAGAGAGAGAGAGAGAGAGAGAGAGAGAGAGAGAGAGGGAGAGAGAGACACGGAGACGGAGACAGAGAGACAGAGAGACAGAGATTTTTATAAATCTCTATCTATCTATCTATCTATCTATCTATCTATCTATCTATCTATATCTACACATATATATTTTAGCGGCTTCCCCGGTGGCGCAGTGGTTGAGAGTCCGCCTGCCGATGCAGGGGACACGGGTTCGTGCCCCGGTCCGGGAAAATCCCACATGCCGCGGAGCAGCTAGGCCCGTGAGCCTGTGCGTCCGGAGCCTGTGCTCCACAACGGGAGAGGCCACAACAGTGAGAGACCCGCATACCGCAATATAAATAAATGAATGAATGGATGAATAAATAAATAAATAAATAATTTTGAAAAGATTCTTTTTCAGATTCTTTTCTCTCATAGGTTATTACAAAGTATTGAGTAGAGTATCCTGTGCTCTATAGTAGGAGATGCTTGTTGATTCCCTATTTTATGTACAGTAATGTGTATATGTTCATCCCACCCAACCCCCTAAGTATCCCCCGCTTCCCCAGTCAGTCCCATTTTACACAAGTAGTCATACACATCCTCCTCCTCCTCCTCCTCCTCCTCCTCCTCCTCCTCCTCCTCCTCCTCCTCCTCAGGTCACTCAACCCCATGGAAGTCATTCTTGCTCTTCTTGGAGTCCAGTTTTTCCATCGGTTCTGCCGGCCCTGCCTGATGATTGAGCGTGACTGGACGAGTGCCGGTTCCAAAAAAGTTTTCAAGAGCTTCTGTGAAGAACTGTAGGATTTGCCCAGTGAAAGGGGTGCCTCGATCTGATCACCCGGAAGCCTGTGGAAGGCAGACCCCAGGCGGCAAGCACATTTCGTTTCTTTAACAGTCTCTGTGCCACGGTGAGGACATCAGGCTTGCGGTGAGGGAAGACCTCAACCCACACGGAAAACATAGCCACGGTCACAAGAATGTTTGGATGACCCCTACGAAGTGGCAGTGGAGGGCTTCCCCGGTGGCGCAGTGGTTGAGGATCCGCCCGCCGATGCAGGGGACACGGGTTCGTGCCCCGGTCCGGGAAGATCCCACACGCCGCGTGGCGGCCGGGCCCGTGAGCCATGGCCGCGGAGCCTGTGCTCCGCCACGGGAGAGGCCACAACAGTGAGAGGCCCGCATCCCACAAAAAATAAATAAATAAATAAATAAATAAATAAGTGGCAGTGGAATGAAGTCCAGTGGCTGGGGGTCCGAGGATCCAGAGAGAGGAGGTTTTCTTTCCAGAGAGAAAAAGTTCCCCCCCACCCCCACCCCCACCCCCCAGGGTTACAAGCACGAGAGGTCAGACGTCGCCGTTCCCGTTGCCGGTAGACCGTAGAAAATCTTCCTGCCCACGTCTATTGACAATCGGACTCCTCTTCAAGACACCGTGGGATGGGCGGGTGAAGGAATGCAAGGGGAGGGGCAGGGGGGAGGTTGGCCAGGGAGCAACCGGCTGGGCCGCCGTCTCGTCTCGTCTCGTCTCGTCTCGTCTCGTCTCATCTCGTCTCGTCTCGTCTCGTCTCGTCTCCCGTCTGCCATAGCCCCGACCGGATGCTGAAAGGACAGAATGGACTTGCTCCACCCACGTGTGCCCCGCCACCCCCACCATCTTTCAACGGGCTGTTGTTGCCGCCTCGGCGTGAAAGTCGGTTAGAACATCTCCGTGATACTGGGTACAGTCCCTTTCGTGTGAGCCTCCATTTTGACGACGACAGACAGCCCTTTATGCCAGGGCAGAGAAGACTTCCGGGAAGAAAGATCCCATCATTTCTGGAACCGTTAGAACACATCGGTGTACAGACACAAGCCAAAGAAGACTTCACGTCGTTCCTTCCTCTTTGGACAACGCTTCCCGTGTCATCGAACCTCCCCAAGAAACTTAGTCAGTTTCATCTCTCTCATTTCTCAGGAGAGAGAACACATTTTTTGAGCTACTTGGAGGGCCCTCTCCTCCTGGATCCTATCTCTAAGTCCAAAGGACTTCATCGGTCCTTCAATTTGGGGGCAAGTGTGTCCAAAATATCCAAAAGATTGTAAGGCACTTCATCAGATGATAGGTCACCGTGAAACAGTGCTTCCTTAGGCACGTCACCAGCATCCCAAGGAAAGACTTGCTAGGC
This sequence comes from Kogia breviceps, assembly GCF_026419965.1. Classification (NCBI taxonomy): domain Eukaryota; kingdom Metazoa; phylum Chordata; class Mammalia; order Artiodactyla; family Physeteridae; genus Kogia; species Kogia breviceps. Next base: position 143,096 of record NW_026711560.1, on the reverse strand, counting down.
AGAGAGAGAAGCTTCTTTTTCAGTTCTGAGCCAGACCTGGTTCTTTGACTATCGAGAGGACTAAGTCGATGTGAGTCCTCCGAGACCTGATAAAGGCAGCCTAGAAAATAAGTGATGACTTTTGACAAAGACATAAGCTTTTCTCTCTCTCTCTCTCTCTCTCTCTCTCTCTCTCTCTCTCTCTCTCTCTCTTTCTTCCTTCTTTCCTTCCTTCCGTCCTTCCTTCCTTCCTTCCTTCCTTCCTTCCTTCCTTCCTTCCGTCCTTCCGTCCTTCCTTTCTTTTCCTTCCTTCCTTCCTTCCTTCCTTTCTTTCTTTCTTTCTTTCTTTCTTTCTTTCTTTCTTTCTTTCTTTCTTTCTTTCTTTCTTTCTTTCTTTCTTTCTTTCTTTCCCTCCTTAAAGATAAAGGAAAAGATCCTTTCCTAATCTAATCTAATCTCTCATGATGGACAGAGCAGACCGATAGAAGAAAAACCCAAACCCTAAACCCAAACCTGGTCCTTTGAACAGAGAGAGGCAACTAAATCTTAATTTGGCACTGGTTTCAATGTTGATGTGAAAAGTCATTTCTGTCTTTGTATCCATCCTCATCCAGTCCTGACCACAGATCTGATTCCTTTCGAAAGCCTCTTTTCTTCACACGCCTTTTCCAATCGTCTGTGCCCATTTTTAGCTTGTCCCTTGATTTCTTTCTTTCCCATTGAGAAATGACTACCTTTAGGACTAAAACCTCTCGCTCCTTCCCCCAAACCTCATCTCCATACTTCCTAATTTGCCTCCACCCGCGCGCCCCCCCACCCCCCCACCCCCCGGAAAAAAAAAAAAAAAAAAAAAAAAGTCCTCTTCCTCCCATGAGGATGGCGACATCAGGTTCAGGTCCTTAAAGAAGGACCACACACGTTCCTTCTTTACAATGCTTCGTCCTTGGACACTGTCTTTTTTCTTTTCTTTCTTTTTTTTTTTTTTTTTCCTTCAGTGAAAGTAAGGAAGCCAACCGCAGTGAGCAGCGTGAACATGGAATACTGTGTAGAAGTCAAGGCTCCTACCTAGTACAGTCTTTCCCTAAAGCACAAGATCTAGCTAGGCGTGGAACCGAACATGCTCAGTCTCTCCTCCGTAAAAGGTCCAAAGAAGGGAGACCCTCAGACTTGTGGAGCCATGAACGTTTCAGTATTTTATCTTATGTGGCGATGATGTAGACACTCGCTGAGATTTCACCCTGTCATGGCACTTAGCCAAGCTGTAAGCCCAGAGATGACCAGAGATGCTGGAAAATCTTGAAGTCGGCCTACAGAAAACAAGCACTGGGGGGAAAGTTCCCCTTAAACATTCTTATCTCGTCCACACCTATGTCCTCTGTTTGTCATGAGCAATCCTACTTAGATGATTCGTGAACATTTCAGGAGACACGAAAGCAGTTCAGTTCAGTTCGTCGTGATCCCTACACCTCCCGCCCGCCCCCCTCCCCTTTCACGTGAGAGATTTTCTTCCCGATTTCAGAGGGGAGAAGTAAAGGAGAGTCAGAGCGTCCCTCTCGCGGTGTGGTGTTGTCACTCTAATTCCAAAACATCCGTACGCCACGGAGGCACATTTGGGGGCGTCCTACTCAGGGCCCCAAGACTTTCAGAGTCAAACCTAAGGAGGATGTAAATGTACTTCACGCCACCGAACCCGAACCGGTGAGGTGAACCCGGTGGCTTCCTAGGAGATGACGTGTCATCGGCCCACCAGTTTAAAACACAGAACCAAACACCCTCTCCCCGACGACTCGGAGCAAGTGAGTCCGTGGGTGTGTCGGAGAGGGTCCTCTGCTCCAGCTGGGTCCATAAGCACTGCACACGAGAGTAGGTAGGTAGGTGTTCACGGTGCCCTTGGGAAGGAAAGGCGGGGAGAATTTTATTTCGAAAAGCTTATCTCCTCACAGCATTGACACTACGAACGATGATGCAACTTCATCGGGGGGTGGGCGGGGGCGGTGAAGGAAGGCCAGGGAGCCCGGCCACATAGAAGAGCCACGGAGAGCGTCTGTGACCGCAAGGATGTCCACGTACCGGTGACTCCTCTCAGTTGGGGCGGGGAAGGGGGGCGCGAGATTCCCGTGTGTACGTCCGCATCGATCAGTCGTGGGAGAGGGAGGAGAAACGATGTTCCCTCCACGATCCTTCTGAGTTGTCGCCTGAGAAGTTCCTGTCCCCAAGAGACAGCTCGAGAAGAGAGCAACCCACGGCCGGGGGACGCGTGCACTGTGCCCCCCCCCCCCACCACCACCACCACCACCACCACACACACACACGCACACACACACGCAGGAGAAGCCCAAGCCAGAATTCACTGACTCGAAACGAAACGGCGGGCTCTGAGCTTGAGCTTGAGCTTGAGCTTGAGCTTCTGGAGGAGGAAGATTTTGGTCCTCCTTTCAGGTCAGGAAGAAGAGGGAGGGAGAGGCGGGGAGGCAGAGCGGCAGAGCGTCCCGGTAGCCCACCCGTCGCGTCCGAAGCGCCTGAAATTCCAACTCACGTGTGTGCCAAAGCGGTCCATCTCGGGGTGCCCCATCCCGGTTCCCTCCCCGCACGGAGAGCAATGTTCCGTCCCGATTCACTGAAAAGCTCCCAAAGGGCCTTGGTGTGAGTCAGTGGACCTAGGCCCATCCTGCCTCCTCTTCAAATCATTTCTATCCATACAGAAGAAAAGACACCATCGCCACCCGCCACGGCCCGCCAGAGGCAACGCGGCTATCCCCTTCAGCAGCGCAGCTATCCCCGGGGAAGGGGGATTCCGTAGCATGCGAACATCAGTCCAACATCGCTTCCGGCTTCCTGACTTCTCGTGGAAAATGAGGATGCCACATGACCGACCGGGGATGGGGGGGGGGAGTGGGGATGGGTGAGGGAGAGGGAGAGAGAAAGAGAGGAAGGGAGAAAGGGAGGGGAGGAAGGCGGGCAGGGGGAGAGAGACGAGAGAGAGAGAGAGAGAGAGAGAGAGAGAGAGAGAGAGAGAGAGAGGGGGGGGGGGGAGGGAGGGAGGAGGGAGGAGGGAGGGAGGGAGGGAGGAGTGGGGGTGGGGGGGGAGGGAGGGAGGAGGGAGGAGGGAGGGAGGAG
>NW_026711560.1:130000-132500 GCF_026419965.1 Kogia breviceps | reverse complement strand
GAGAAGGGAGAGGAGAGGAGAGGAGAGCGGCGGACGGCGTGCGTGGAAGGCAGGGGTGGATGAGGACACGCGGCGGTCGCCCCCCGAACGCCGGACCCTCCTCCCACGTCTCCTTCCACGACCGACCGATTCCCAACTCTCTCCCTCTGTCTCTCTTCCCTCTGTCTCTCTCTCTCTCTCTCTCTCGACGCCAACGCAGCACACCATCCTCCACGCAGCCGCGAGACGCCCCCCGCCACGGCCAGCGACGGACGCCGTGCGCCCCCATCCACCACCGACAGACGCCCACGACGCGGGGCTCGGGGGCCGGCACGAAGCGCGGCGCGGCGCGGCCGCAGCCCGGGGGAAAGCGCGCGGCGGCGGACGACGCCGCGGCGTCCCGCGGGTCGCCGCCGGGGCACGCATCCCCGGGGCGCGGCCGCGCACGCAACGACTCGGCCTCGGGTCGGCCCGAGCCGCCCGCCCCGACACGGCGAAGGCGAGGGCGGCGGGGGGGCGGGCACGGACCCCGGACGCGCGCGGGTCAGGGCGCCGCGGAGGAGGCGGCCGGGCCGGGCCGGACCGTCGCCGGGACGCCGCCGGGGGCGGGCGGCGAACGACGGCGGAGCGGACGCGGCCCCAACACCACCAGCACCACGGGCCCCGGCCGCGAGGGCGCGGGACCGTCCCCGCCCACCGGCACACAGCCCCGGGGGTACGCCCAGGGACCGCTTGCGGCGCGAGGGCGCTTCCCGAAGGGGACCGACCGCGGAGGCCACGGCCAGGGCCTCGTCGCGAGCTCTCTCTCGCTCTCTTCCCTTCTCGCGGGCAGCGGGGCCCCCGTGGCCTCGGCACGAGGGGCACCGCGTCTGCACTTAGGGGGACAGAGGGCCCCGGACACGGGGCCCTGCGAGGAAACCCCCAGCCGCGCCACCCCGGGAAGGCGCGCGCGCGCGCACCCCGGGGGGGCGATTGATCGTCAAGCGACGCTCAGACAGGCGTAGCCCCGGGAGGAACCCGGGGCCGCAAGTGCGTTCGAAGTGTCGATGATCAATGTGTCCTGCAATTCACATTAATTCTCGCAGCTAGCTGCGTTCTTCATCGACGCACGAGCCGAGTGATCCACCGCTAAGAGTCGTACGAGTTTGGTTTCTCTGGGTTTCGGCGGGGTCCCCCGCCGGTGGCACGGCACATTTCCCCCACGGAGGGAGGGCTGCCTCTGGCCGGCCAAGTCAGACGAGACAGAAAACAGCAGACCGGAGCGGGGCCGGAAGGTTTCACGACGGGGCGCCCGGCACCGACCCGCAAGACGGGGCGGGCTCGGACACCCCACAGGCGCCCGGGGGGTTCCCACCTGCGCACACACACACCCCCCCCGTCAGGGACGCGGGGCGCGCACGCGCGCGGGCACACGGGACCCGGCCCCGCACCACGGCCGCCGGGTAGCCCCCTCCCGACGGCCGCGGCGGCGGGGAGGGCCGGCGTGGCGCGGCGCGCGGCGCCCCGGCCCCGCGGGGGCGGGGGCGGAGGAAGCGGGGTCTGGGGGAGAAGGGAGGGGCCTCCCGACTCCCCGCGGGCCCGACCGCCCCGACCCCAAGGCGGACGGGCGACCCCCCCATGGGTCTTTAAACCTCCGCGCCGGGACGCGCTAGGTACCTGGAGAGGGGGGAGGCGGGCGAGGCCGGGGAGGGGCAGGCGGAGCGCCCCACGCTCGCCGCCACCCCCGACGCCGACCGACACGCTCTCCGCCCGCGGCCGCCCGCAGCACGCGGGCCCCGGCGCTACCGGCCCGTGACTCGGGGGCGCCCCGGCCGGGCGACGGGCCCAACCGCCACACGGGACACCACCACCCACGCCCACCGCCCGACGACGTCCCCACCGTGTCCCCGAAACCGGGCCTCGGAGACCTCCCCGCTCGCTCGCTCGCGCCCGGACGCGGCCCTCTCCTCTCCGCTCCTCTCCCGAACCCCGAACCCCCCCGCCCCCGGGGCCCCCTGACCCCTGCACCCGCCTCCCGGGCCCCCTGCTCGCCACCGCGGGCGTTCAGGGAGGCTTCAACGGGAGGCGCGGGGGGGGGGGGGCGAGCGGGCAGGGCGGGCACGCGGGGGGGGAGGGCGGGAAAGGGAGAGAGCGAGAGACAAGAGCCGGACGGACGGACAGACGGACGGACGACGGAGGAGAGGCCCCGGGCTCGGAGGACAGGCAGAGGCGCCCGGCGAGGGGGCGGAGGGCCCGGAGCGGAGGACGGACGACCGGCGCGGGGGAACAACCGGTCCAGGGCCGGCGGCGGAAAGGCGGCGGGCGGGCGGGCGGGCGCGCGGGCGGGGGGCCCCCCACGGGGAGCCGCCACCGCCGCGCCGCGCCGCGCCACGGCCACGCCACCCATCCCGAGACGCACCGGGGGCCCCGCCCGTGCGGGGGCGGTCGCGGACAGTGGGGCGCGACCGGCGCCGGAGACGGAGGCGGCGCGGTGGGGGAGGCTCGGCACCCCACCCCACCCCCGGGACCCTCGGGCCCAAAC
>NW_026711560.1:105000-125000 GCF_026419965.1 Kogia breviceps | reverse complement strand
ACAGAGGCACGCCTCCCTTACCGTCTCGACCCCCCCAAGAGAGCCACTCACGGGACGCACCACCGCGGCGGCGGGGACCCCGAGGAGCACGCTGGGAGAAGGGAACGACACCACCGCTCGGCCTCGGGCACCTGAGGGACGACCTGGAGCGCTCCAGGGGCACCACAGAGGATCGAACGAGGCACGCTCACGCGCCGGCAGGGGCGCGCGGCGCAGCGGCGGGACGGCACCCCCCCACCAACGCGGGGAGGACCGCCCACGGGGGCAACACGCCAAGGAGGCGAAGCGAGAGCGTCTGCTGCGTCCGAGGACCACGGCCCCGCCACCCACGCCGTGAGGCAGGGGGCGGGAGGCCGAAGGTCAGGGCCGGGGACCACCACCCCTGCCCTTCCCCACACCCCTCGACAGGCCGGGAGAGCGTGAGGAGAGAGGCGGGGAGGCCCGCGGACAGAACGAGAAGAGCGGTCCCGTTCGCCAAGAACGTCCGTCCCTCGTCTGGCGCGACCTTAAGGCCCGGCCCAGGAGAGCGCGACATCACCACATCGATCAGTCATGCCAGAGAGCCAGGGACCACCCGGCCCCGAAGGGGAGGGGCACACACAGCGAGGACCATCACCAGAGGAGCCTGCTTCGGCCTCACCGGCGGCACCCCAAACCCCCTCTTTCTTTTTTTTTTTTTTTTTTTCCTCTCAGGCAAAAGTGGCCGACGACCCCGCGAGTGAGGAGAACGCCTGACACGTGGCACGGAGCCTGCGGGGTGGGGTCGTCGTCTCAGCCACCACCGGGTGCCTGCGGCGGGGAGGGGAGTCACACGGGGTAGAAGACCCAACGCCCCGCCGCCCCGCCGCCCTCGGGTGAGCCAGAGACCGGAGGCGGCACCGCGGGTCGGGTCAGCCGGACGCACACACGAGAGCCGGCGCGCAGGCCCAGGCGGGCGGCTCAAGTGGCGAGGGTCGGCTCGGCCACCAGACGGCGATCCAAAGCCCAGAACCCTGCGCGCGTCCAGACTCCCAAAGTCCTCAGCGACAGACGCCAGAGAAGACCGTGTCAGCACCTATCTGGTGGCAAAAAAGGCCCATTTCGGGCGAAAAAAATCACGGCGCCCGGCAGCGGGGCCCACGCACGCGTCGCAGGGGGGGTCCCCGGGACCTCGGTCCGGCCGCCTGTCCCCAACACTTCCCCATCCACACCAGCCCCGGAGCTCTCGGGGCCATCTGGTCGACCCGAGGAGCTTGGGGGGAGTGGGGGGGGGGGGTGGGGGGGGGAGGGGGGGCGGGCCAAGCGGGGCGGGCAAACGTGGGAGAGGGCCGCGAGCCGGGTCGCCCTCCCCGGTTCACCCGCACGGGCAGGTACCGGTCCCTCCGAGTCTCCGGGCCAAGACTTGGTGAAAGGAAAAGAAATATCTCACTCGGCCGTCTCCGACGAGCGGGCCCCACGGGGGACCGCGCCCGGGCCCGGGCCGCCCTATCCGGGCCACCCAGGACGGCTCGGGCGGGCCGGTCCCCACCCCCACCCCGGCCGGGACTCGCGGCGGGTGGAGGAGAGGGGGCGGGGGAGGGAGGGTGAGAAAAAACTCAAAGTCCGCCGACCAGGACCCCCCGTGGGCACGCTGAAGGGCCGGGTGCGCCCTCCCCGGCCACCCGCGCGAGCAAGGCCCGGTCCGTCCACGTCCACGGACCCAGGGGCACTTGGAAACATTTTGCCCCGGGAGGCGCCTCCCAGGCGACCAGAGCCCACGAGGGAGGGACCGCACCCGGGCCCGGGCCCGGGCCCGGGCCGGTCTCTCCGGGTCACCCCTCGCGGCCCAGGCCGGTCCCCACCTCCCGAGTCCGACTCGGCCAAACATCGGTGAGAAAGAATCCGACCACCGGGAGGGGCCCCACGCGCGCCCGCCACCGAGCCCGTCGCGCCCGCCACCGGCCTAACCTAAACGCACGGGCCCGGGCCGGTCCCCCACCTTCCGGAGCGGGGCGCTGTGGGGACCGCGGAAGAGAGGAAGGGAGGGTGGGGGGGTCGGGGAATGAACGCTCCAAAGGGTGAGCCAGGAGAAAGCCCGACCGACCGCCCATCCGCAGGCGCTCCGGAGGGCGCGGAAGACCCTCTCCCTTCCCACCGCGGCGGCCCGGCCCAGGTCGTGTCGGGTGGCCGGGTCGGTCCCCGCGGCCGGAGGGGAGCGGACGGATGCTGGTCGACCGGGCCAGGCGGTCCCCCAGAGCGGCTCGAGAGCGCGGCGACGGTCACACCCTCATAGACCTGCACGCCCAATCTCAAGCGACAGCAGGAGGCGCCCACGCCTGGGCGCCACCGGGACAGTGGCCACCAGCGTCGCCTGGCTGCCGGAACTCTGCCTCGGGCCCGGCGGCCGACTCACAGCCCTCACGAAGGTCGCCGAAGCTCCAGAGACAAGGGACAATATAAAAGCGGCCGCCAGGTGGCTCCCGACAACCGGCTCCAACGTCCCCGGGCCGGATCCCTGTCGCCGGCCGGCCACCGAGGACGCGGCGGCAGCGCCGGGCCGCCCAAACGCCCGAGCTCAGCCCGGGACGAGGCGGCGGGCGTCTGGCGCGGCGGCCCCGTGTCGTCCATCTCGGAGCTAGCTCCCCGGTCGGCACGACACGACACGGTGCGACCCGGGCAGCAGACGGGGGTGGGGGGGTGGGGGGCGGGGGAAGCCGGGGAGATGTCGCCGGGAGGCTGTCTCGGAGGAGACGCGCTCCCCAACGCGATTCCTGGGCGGGGGGAAATCCCGCGGAGACGCCGGCGGGGCCCGGGGCGCCCGGCACGGGTTGCCCAGAGGGGCACGAGCAAGATCCCCGGCTGCCCGGACGGGGGGGGGGGGAGGGAGGGAGGGAGGGAGGGAGGGAGGGAGGGAGGGAGGGAGAGAGGGAAGGAGGGAGGGACGGATGGAGGGACGGAGGGACGGAGGGACGGATGTAAGGACGGAGGGACGGACGGAGGGAGGGAGGGAGGGAGAGAGAGAGGGACGGAAGTCGGGGACTGGCAAACCGAAACCAGGCAAGCGCTCAGGGAACAACGCAGGAATTCGTCCAAAGACAACACATCGGTGCTGCGAGGGTGGGGAAAATGCACTTGCGGTCACGAGAACATGGATTTCATAACGGACTGACCACGATCCATCACGGGCCGGGCGGGGGTGGGGGGGGTGGGGGCGGGTGAGGCGGGGGTTGGGGGAATGCGGGCGGCTGGGGGGGAGGGGGCGAGGGTGGAGTCAATAGCCATCCACTAAAGAAACTGAGTTCCGGTACGTCGACACAAGGCAACACTCTGAGTGCGAGTGTGTGTGAGCGTGTGTGTGCGTGTGCGTGCGTGCGTGTGTGTGTGGAGTGCGGTGAGTACTGACAGCGAACCGTAGTCCCACCAGGACCACACCAAACCATACCAACCAAGAAGTCAAGCTGTAGAACTTCTCTGGCCTTTAAAACAAAGAGAAAAGCGTGCACGTATCGCATACGTACACACATTACGTACGCTTGTGGCATACGTATACGTGGACGTGGACGTATAAAGGCCTAGGACAAGCCCAAGCACATCCCGTCAGGGGAGCCTATCCAAAACAGACCAAGACCTCACACAATTCAGCCTCCAGAAAACAAGCGACCCAGTGAGAAAAGTGGGCAGGAGGCCAGAACAGAACATTTTCATTAGAGAAAAAAAAGAAGAAGAGAAAAAAAGAAAAAAAGAAAAAAGAAAGAAAGAAAGAACACAACTTTCTTAGTAAAAACCAAACAAACAAAACACAACAACAAAACAAACAGAAATAAAACAGAAAACCTCTTTTAGTGAAAGAATCCAACGGGGCAACGAAAAAAGCGCACACACGCATCTCTCTGGACGAAGATATTCGGACAGGCACAGGATCTGGAGTTGCGACAGCAAGTTCGTACAAGCAGAAAAAGTGCCTCCTTCCTCCCGATCCAACACGTATTTTTCAAGCTGAGAGAGACCACCACCACCGTGGCACGCCGGAGGGAGGACTCAGAGATGTCACCCGGCGGGTGAGAGAACGGCTCTCCGACAAAAGACAGCAGTATGGAAAACAGAAAGGAAGTCCCTCAAAACACTGCACAGAAAACTACCATGCGACCCAGCAACTCCACTAAGTGCCCACGGAGGGGGTAAAGACGACATGTACATGTCTATCTGTACCAACACCTGTAACGATGTAGAGATAGGTACGGACGCACTGTTAGCGCTCTCTGTGCCCGTACGTCTATATCTATGAGAGAAGGACCGGGTGGGGGGTGGGGGGTGGGGGGTGGGGGTGCGGAGAGAGAAGTGAGACAAAGAGTGGACAGTCACGTGAGTGCAGTAGGTAAGGAAGATTAAGACGACAAACAAACTCCCAACAGTGGTCCTGTAAGTCAACCATCAAGATTTCGATATCATGATGTCATCAAGCACCAACCCTTCTGAAGGGACACAGCGACACACAGGGCTCACTTGGCAGGGCAGTTCAGGACCCTAAAATGACCGTGAAAGGTGAAGCTCGAAAAAGCAATCTTGTTCATCCACGGGGGGAAAATACCGTTCTCCCACGACATTCAAAAATCCTATCAGGGGGCTTCCCTGGTGGCGCAGTGGTTGAGAGTCCGCCTGCCGATGCAGGGGACACGGGTTCGTGCCCTGGTCCGGGAAGATCCCACATGCCGCGGAGCGGCTGGGCCCGTGAGCCATGGCCGCTGGGCCTGCGCGTCCGGAGCCTGTGCTCCGCAATGGGAGAGGCCACAACAGTGAGAGGCCCGCGTACCACAAAAAAAAAAAAAAAAAAAAAAAAAAAAAAAAAAATCCTATCAAAACATTTTAAAACTCTCTTACTCGCTCACCATTTAAAAGGTAGAGAAATAAAAAGAGAGCCAAAGTACGATTTATTGAGTGGTGGACCGTCAAAGAAAGCATGCCATGAAAGCCTCCGATTCATTTTGGAAGGTCCTAGGAACAGCAATCTTCAACATTGCTCTCCTGCCTGCCTTCTTGGCGTGGTATCTTTTCTACATCTGGATAAGCAGTCCTAGGTTTTGTGTGTTTGCTTGTTATTCCCCTAACTGAAGATCAGCCTCCAACACGATAACCCTTTGTGCCCTCTGGGTCCTGAACTCTCTTCTCTGGAAGTGCTTTTCTGAATGGGAACGGTTTCACCAACGTCATCGCCTGGAGACATCTTCAGCCTGTCCTCCCCCCACCCGCACCCCCGCCCGCCCCCCACCCTCTTCCTCCTCCTCCTCCTCCTCCTCCTCCTCCTCCTCCTCCTCCTCCTCCCCTTCCTCCTCCTCCTTTTTTTTCTTTGTTTTCTTCAGCTCTCCTTGCGCTGGTCTCTCACACGGTGGCAGCGTTGTCCTAGGCATGCCCAGGTGTCTCCTAACCCCATCCAAGTGATGACTCCCAGCGTCATCATTTTGGGTTTCTTAGCCGCACTTTCGTCGTTCCCGGGCAATTCTTTCTTTTTATTTTCCATGGACGGGGGAGACCAGACCGGGGCGGGGGGCAACACAACGACACACTGCGTGTGACCTGGGAAACAGACACATACACGCCAGGCAATCACCGACAGGCTCTGAAAGAGGATCGGTCCCCGGACACGGGGCACGCACGTTTGTTATCGGTGGAGTCACTGCAGACCGAACGGGAAGCAGCAGACTTTGAACTTGACGCAGCTACCGTTCATCCATCGCGGAAACTGACATTTGAAACACGTAGTTAGGCTCTTGGTGCGATTTCACCTAGTCATTGACATGTGTGCACAGTGGAACCATGGAAAGTGAGACAACCCCCCCACCCCACTTCTACCAAAGGTCGCCAAATGAAGACTCTCGTTTGTTTACAAACCAAATTTCCTATCCTTAAATTTGGTGGGAGCTTTCCCTAAGGATTGCACGGGAAGGTGACTTCCTCAAGCGTTGGAGTAGTTTTCCTTAGAACTAGAGAATTAGAATTCTGCTGAATGATGAACACACACCTCGCTTAAGTTTCTGCTAGGAAATCCACGCACCATGTGGATCGAACGAAAAGCAAAATGATTTTTTAACAAGGTCTTCTCTCCACTTCAGACGAATTTTACAGGGCGGGGAGGGGGGAGGCTAGGCTTCTCTGTTTTTCATTTAAGGTCCTCTGAAACGTCAGTAAGTGTTCGTGATCCTACTCACGTGTACTCTTGTCCTCCATCCAATCGTCAGTCATCTGGCAGAAGGAGAGCCTGCCTCATCCACGGCAAACAACATTCCGACACTCAATGAGAAAATACATTTCTGGTGCTTTCGCCAAAAAATGCAAAGCCCCTTATTTAAGCTAATGGAATTTAAAAGAAATCCCTAGTACCTAGGAACAGAACAAAGTGAAAGAAACACAACGCACAGACTTGGGGGATAGAAAGAAAGAAAGAAGAAAGAAAGAAAGAAAGAAAGAAAGAAAGAAAGAAAGAAAGAAAGAAAGAAAGAAAGAAAGAAAGAAAGAAAGAAAGAAAGAAAGAAAGAAAGAAAGAAAGAAAGAAAGAAAGAAAGAAAGAAAGAGAGAGAGAGAGAGAGAGAGAGAGAGAGAGGAAGGAGAGGAGAGGAGAGGAGACAAGAGGAGAGGAGAGGAGAGGGAGGGAGGGAGGGACGAAGGAAGGAAGGAAGGAAGGAAGGAAGGAAGGAAGGAAGGAAGGAAGGAAGGAAGGAAGGAAGGAAGGAAGAAAGAAAAGATCTCTCAACCTAAAAGTTTTTGTGACAAACGGACAATCTATGATTTGGTAGGTTAAAAAATATTTTTGGAACGTAAAGTTCTTTGAGACACGAATGGAGAAGAAAACAAGAAAAGGACAATCAGAATTCGGAACCCTCAGAAACCTGAATCGGTCATGAACAGGAACTAGGAAGCCAGGGTGAACGGCGTCTGTGACACCAGTGATTCTGGACTGGCAAAGGGATGATTCCATTTCACCAGCATACATTTTCACACAGTGTCACTTTTTAAAAATGTTTTCTTTTCCCCAGAGTGATGCCAGAGGTGTGGACTCATACATCGAAACATCTTTAGTCTTTCTGTAATAAGGAGACAGAAGTAGGTCCACTGAGACTTGTCGAGCCATGAACGAACGTTTCCATAGGTTATCTTTGGAAAGGATCCAGACATTCCACGAATTCCCCATCATTCCACTTATGCCAACTCTGAAGTTTCTAAAGTGACCCAAAAGGTCTGGGCGAGACTGTTTTTAAGTAGACATACCACAAAACATAACGCTTCTTAAGGAGTTCCTGCACCTAGAGCTATCGACATCACTTGTTCGAGATCCCATGACGACGAGATGGCCCGTGAACACTTCCTGAGACTTCAGACGATGATGTCAGCCATCATCCCCAAGTTCTTTTTCTTGCCGACGAATCTGGTTCACTCCCGTGAACTTACTGGATTTGGGGTCGACGTAGATAGAAGGAAAGGATGACCTCGAACGCTGATCACGCTAAAGACGTGCCTAGTTTCATAAAACCCATACCTTGACCTTGGCTATTCTCGGCTGAAGGGTTCAGCCTAGATCACCACGTGAACTTGCCTAAAACCTTTGGGTCCCTTCCCTTTCTAGTGGACTGAATTCCGGAGTGCTCCCTTCTAAGCCATTCAAGAGAGCTCTCTCACAAGTTCATTGTGGCACTCGGATCCCTACGCAGAAACAGGCCAGCTCTAGAAGGGAGCTACAGACATACAGTACCTGTTACCAGGCCCTTTCCAGATTCTGGCACAGCAGTACCAGAAAAATGAAGGTCGTTTCCACAAGGCTTCTAAGGCTAGCACGGCAAAACTTTTTTTTTTTTTTTTTTTTTTTTTTAAATTAAAAGAGATAGCTTGTACACAAGGGAGAAGGCGGTGGGTGGGGTGGGGGTGAGAGGCAGCCCCACCCCCCCACCCCCCGAGTTGCTTGGATCACGAAAGGGAGAGTTTGTCTCGGGATCACTGATCATTTCCAGAAATCCTCCAAATTCTTGGATCATCAGCAGCTGGTTCCACGGTGGCTACCTGTGGGGAATACCAAGTGCTTCCACGAGGGGAAAGAAGCGCATGAGAATGTTCGGCAAGAAAGCACAGGAACAGATAAGGGTTCAATGTACAGCTGAGCTTCTCGTCTTGGGACAACTAGGTATAGTCGTGGGTGGGTGTCAACAGAGGAAAAGTTCATCTTCTTTTACTCCCGCGAGCCTCGTGTGTGTGTGTGTGTGTGTGCGCGCGCGTGTGTGTGTGTGTGTGTGTGTGTCTGTGTCTGTGTCTGTGTCTGTGTCTGTGTGTCTGTGTGTGTGTCTGTGTGTGTCTGAGACTCAGGCCCCCAGGGCTGATCTGCTCATGCAATTCCATTTCCCCTCCCCCTCCCCCTCCCCCTCCCCCTCCCCCTCTTCCTCCTCCTCCTCCTCCTTCTATGTACTTCTTTCTGTCGAGGAGATGATTTCCAACTCAAATGCAGACCAAAAGATTTCTAGGTTCCCAAACTTCAGGGTTCCATGGATCAGGGTGTCCAAAATCTGCACAGCGCCTTCAATAACGGCCCTCTTTCTCAGCGCACACAAGTCAACCCCAGACCAAGGCACCCTAAGGGCAAAAACCCTCCAGGATTTCTCCCACCAGACCCCGAACATCAGCACACACACCCTCCCCCAGTTTCTATTTCGTATCGTGTGGGCTCAGGCAGACAACAAACACGTCCATCGTTCGATCATCTTCCTTTGGCGTGTTTCGTGAACGTTGCACCGGCCGAAGAAACCTAAGTGTGCAAAAGCTCATCCCCGTGTAAAAGGCTTTGGCTTCTCAGCGAAGGGGTCGAGCCAAGGGACCTAGGCCCCTCTGTCCACTTTTCACTGGGTTCACTGGCCTCACTGTTGTCCCAAGCGATGGCCGGTCAGATCTCTCACGGTCATTCTTCTTTTGGCCTTCTGGTTTTAGAGAGGGTTTTCAACTGGGGTAAAAAGGGCAGGCTTGTGTGGGGCCCTTTCATGGTGGGGAGGGGGTGGGGGGGGGCCCCGTAGAGGTCCCTCCGATTCACCCAATCTCAGGCAGTGCCCTATTCAAAACGTTTGTTTCCGGGCTTCCCCGGTGGTGCAGTGGTTGAGAATCCGCCTGCCAATGCAGGGGCCACGGGTTCGTGCCCCGGTCCGGGAAGACCCCACATGTCGCGGAGCGGCTAGGCCCATGAGCCATGGCCACTGAGCCTGCGCATCCGGAGCCTGTGCTCCGCAACGGGAGAGGCCACGACAGTGAGAGGCCCGCGTACCACAAAAAAAAAAAAAAAAAAAGAAAGAAAAGAAAAGAAAAGAAAACAGAAAACGTTTGTTTCCGTCCCACCAAGAGCCCACCTTTGGAGAGATTCCCTGCCTTACACGTCCTCTCCGCTCCTCCTATTCATCCACCGTGATCCACCACCACCACCCCGCCGGCCGACCTGATCTGTTCACCCTGAAGCTGGCAAGCAGTAAGGGTGCTCGTGAAGCGAGGATCCGTTGGGATTGGCCAAGATGGCAAAGTGGCGGCGGGGGCGGCGGCGGCGGTGGGGCGGGGGGGGGGGTATGTGGAGGGGACTCGGAAAGTACGAGGTTACAGCTAACAGCTGCTGCTGGCAGATAGGTCTTTGAAACAGGCTGGTGGCGCCCTGGACTTTGATACCGTCCATTCTGACCATTCCTGTTCTCCGTGAGAAGGGTGTTGGGCCCAGGATCGGCCACCCCAAAACGGGCCTCCGTGGCACATTGACGATTTTGAGCGAAGGGGGACTCCAGAAGCAGCCACGTTTGTCCGAGGGACACTGGGATTCTCCTCTGTGTCTCCCTGAAAGCGAGACATCCATCTCTCGGCTGAAAGGTGCACTCCCTGCCTCCGGAGGTAGGAGGCCGCCGCCGCGATCGGCAAATTAGGGCATTCGGGCCCGAGAAACCTTCGGAGACAAACACTGCGGACCACCGCAAACCCGAGCTCTGTTTAGCTTCTTCCTTCGCTCGCTCGTTCGCTCACGGCACACCCCAAAACCTAAGTCTCTCGGTCCGGTTCCCTGTCTGTCTCACCCATGTACCGTTCGTTCCTCGGTCTGAGCAGGAGAGACGCCGCCCGCTTCAGCCACTTCTCAGCCCTCGAATGAAAGGAAAGGTCACCCCGCTCCCCCCACACACCTTCGTCTCTCCGCGCCTTGGGCCCATGTTACTTTATTTTTATTTTTATTTTTTTGCATTACACGGGCCTCTCACTCTTGTGGCCTCTCCCGTTGCGGAGCACAGGCTCCGGACACGCAGGCTCAGCGGCCACGGCTCACGGGCCTAGCTGCTCCACGGCACGTGGGATCCTCCCGGACCGGGGCACAAACCTGTGTCCCCTGCATCGGCAGGCGGACTCTCGACCACTTTGCCACCAGGGAAGCCCATCGGGCCCATTTTAGAATGAGTCCAGCCACAGGAACTCAAGAGGGGTAGAGGGGGAGATCTCCCCCTCCCCCAAACAGGAAGGCACCTGGAACCCCGTTCCCACCGGCCACCCGGCTCCACTTTGGGTGCGTGAATCCTAGTTTGCCTCCTCCGGATCTTTAAATGATCTTCCACGTGTTATAACAGACTCACAAGGAGAGAAGCTTACGCATGTATTTCTTCTGAGTTTCATGCGACACGGGGAGCCCTCCTAAGAAAACAAAGAAAGACCCAGAGAAGCGTCCGAACCTAACATCTCTTCTGTTGGATCTGAGCAAAGAGAGGCAATCTGAAAAAGCAACTATACTCTGGCGGGGGTGCGGAGTGTGTGTGTGTGTGTGGGGGGGGGGGTGTGTGTGTGTGAGTGGGGGTGGGTGAGGGGGGGGTGGGTGGGTGGGGGGCGCGGGCGATGCCAAAGGAGGATGAGAACTCTTAGAAATTCTTAGGCATAGAAAATTAAGACGGATCCGGGCCCGCGCCTCTCCTTTTCTCGTGCGTTGGGAAGATCATTTGGCTCTCGCCGGCTGGGATGTCATCTCCCCACGAACCATCAGGCGAGCTGTGGGGCGGAAAGAGGGAGAGCAGGGTTCAGAAGAACGTGGAGAAGATGGACGCTAGATGCCCAGAGTCCACGTCCCCCGCCCCCCCCCCCCCCCCCCCGGGAGCAAGGATCTCTTCTTCGTGGGCACACGATCTTCCACCACGACCTCCGGACCGTGGTGCCAAGTCACGCCCACGCGAAGACAGGGCTCACCCAGGGATATGGGCTTGTGCCACAGAAAGGGAGACAGCAGGGAAGTCACCGAGCTTAAGGTATCTGACTCTCGTCGGGTCCTCGACAGGCGGAGGGACACATCTTTCCGACACGGTCGGGGCCGGCTTAGAGAACCGCTGCCGACGACCGCACCGCGAAGGAAGATGTCTCTGCGGTCTCGACAGAAGATCCAGTAGGTTTCCCAAGTGGCGGAGCTAGGAATCGATCGGCCAGGCAGGCGTGTCCAATCTTCAACTTTGGGAAGACACGCGGACTTTTACCCCCCCTTTTCGGCGGGGAGCCTGTAGAAGATCAGGCCGGGAGGAAGGACACAGTCTGTCAGTCGTTGCACGTGATGTTAACGTCCAGGCCAGGAGGAGCCATGCCAGGACTGACTCCACAAAAGGGAGAAGGTGACCAGTTGCCTTTTGAGGACCATGGCTCTCTACGCGGCACGGAAACCAAGGGAGCAGGGGCCAGGGTAGAGGCCGGCAGGGTCGTCAGAGGCCCAGCCAGGACAGAGACCGGTGAGGTGCGAGCCTGAACGAAGGCAGTAGAGGGGAGAGGGAGAGAGGGGATGGAGCAGGACCTATTTCGGTCCCGGAATCGGCAGAACCTGGTATCCCGGCGTGAGTCTTTAGAAACACCGTCCAACTCCACTCCACGGGCAAAATACAAGGTAGAGGGCGGAGCTCTCTGCACCCAGGATCCTCCCGAGACCCAGGCGAGAAGGGCCCTTCCCACGGATGGGCTCCACATCCCACCAGGGTCGGTCGGTCGGTCGGAAGGTCACCAAGACACAAAGAAGCACATTCTTTCTTTCGAGAAGCTCTGTCCCCAGGACCTGGCACTCAGCACACTGGTGATCTGCCAACCAGAACCCTTAAACACCTCCTCAGGTTCCAGGGGAAGGCTTTGCTCACCTCTTTTCGGCCCTACCTCTGTCCTCAAAACTAAAGGTAAAAGAACACACGAACACACACACACACACACACACACACACACACACACACACACACACACCAAAGGTAATGGAGTCCGAATACCACGAAGGCTCTCAGGTTGTGCTAGGGCCGTTGCCCAACAGCACTGTGAAGTGTGTGTGTGTGGGGGGGCGGTGGGGGTGATGTGTGTGGGTGTGTGGGGGTGTGGGTGTGTGTGTGGGTGTGTGTGTGTGTGCGTGTGCGTGTGACTCATAGGTGGATATTTTCCATAGGTGTGCACTATGGCACTGCAGGATCTGTGGTCGGTTGCTGAGTCCCCGGAGGTGGAAGCGCAGATACAGGGCCCTGAGTGTGAAGTTATCCATGGACGCTCACAGCGCGTGGGGTCGGGGTCGGCAGCCGTAACCCTCCATGTTGGTGGTTCAACGGTCAACTCTACTTTATAGATCAGAGAGGATAACGTCACGCGTTCACTGTTAATAACTTTTCCAAATAGTCTTTATCTTTTCAAAAGGAAGACATCATTTAATCCATTTCACAAGATGATACTGGGAACCTACTGCCCCAGCACGTGAATTATCCCTACAGAACACAAGATCCCTGAGAAGGAAGAGCCCTGAGCACTGAGATACCATGAAGGTAGGCTTTTAGATGATATTCTCTGCTTCTGCAGCTCGAGGTAAAACATGGGATGACTGGCTCTACCTATCCCATTCCAGTCTGTCAAACGCGAGCCCCCATGGCACGTCTCACCAGTGGTCGGTCCACGATAACTCCATCCATAGGAATTCTTGGCAGTTTTATGTTCAGGATCATTTCTTTTCCTGCCATTGATTGAAAACTCCCTGGACCCTGTTAGCAGCTACAGATTCAATGAGTCCAGTACTTCATAGGTTTTGTCATGTATTTAGAAGGGGAATCACCATCAAGTTGCTGAAATGAGGACTAAGTGTCTTTCAGATATGGAGATGGAAATAAATGGTGCTCTGCAGGGTGTGCGATGACAGGCACCCAGGATTCCTTCACCCAGCCCTCCCTTTGCTCCCTCATAGGTTCCTGGGAAATCCAAACACACACACACGCGCACACACACACACACACACACACACACACACACACACACACGGGGGGGGGGAGAGAGAGAGAGAGAGAGAGAGAGAGAGAGAGAGAGCTCTGGGTGTGCTATTTGCTCTCCATGATTTCACGTGCCTCTTGGGCATGGCTGACAGAGATAGATGGACATGAAGCAGCAGGACAGCAAGCTGGCATCTCGGCCGGCCTACAGAAGTTTCCCAAGTGAAATATCAACAGCAGGGCAGGGACGCCCACGTGACGTGGGAGAGAAGGGGGGTGGGGGGGGCGGCCCGCTGACCGACGTCGGTTCAGGTTTCCCGTCCCCCTCCGGCCGAGAACCTGCCTTCCGCTTCCTGCCCTCAAGTATGTGAGAGGAGCGTGTTTCTTTCCAATAAATACCGACACATCATTTCAGTCTGTTTGTGTGTTTGTTTTTGCTTGTTCTTTTTCTGGACGAGGCCAAAGAGCCCTTCCAGTGGAGGTGTGTGTACAAAGGAGGATCTGACAGAATGGGAGGGTGCGGGTCAGTCCATGTGCGAAGAAATCCAGAGAATCTGTCATAGCTGAGACTCGGGCCTTTTGCAGAAATAGGCCAAGAGAGTTCGGATTTGATGATTCACTGCCACATAGTCATCACAGCAGTTTCCTGGAAGGGATTGTGTTACAGGAGGCGGCGTGGCCCTCAGCCCTCAGGCCTCAACCCGGCAGGCAGGCAGGCAGGCAGGCAGGCAGGCAGGCAGGCAGGCAGCGGCTATTGTCTGTTGGTCCCGCCCCCACCCCCACCCCCACCCCCGTTCCTTCTCCAGAGCTCCTTCCTAAGTCCCCTTGGACTGACCTTTGCCAGGAGCGGGGGAGGGGAGGTCCGGACGATTCATTCCGCAGGGCCTCGTTCAATCGCTCGATTCAAATGCAGAAAGCTCTCCGGTCAGGTCGGAGCCTTTGACTTTGCCTCGAGCTTCTCTTTAATGAATGGCTTTTTCTCTTTTCTTTCCCCAATTTCGCCACCCTCAGGCTGCCCCCTCCAAACTGCAGGGAGGGAAGGAGGGAGAGAGGAGGTGACGGGAGGAGGACGTGTGAGAAACAGGCCTTTTCTCCAGGCAAAAGGTGTCCCCTCCTTTTCCTGACCCTGGAAACCCCACTACACCATTTGAGAATCATGGACATGTGTGGAAGCAGATGTCTTCACTTGAGATCTTCCTCCGCAGGAGGACAGAAAGGAGGGCCAGTGTGTCCCTCTTGTGCTGGCCGGTTCTTGTCACTTGAATTCAAAATAATCAATAGAGCATGGAGGCACATTTTGGGGCGGCCTACTCTGGGAGCTCAACAGTTCCCTCCTCTGAAAGTTCCTTGGAACATATTAAAGCTGAGCTGGTGACTCGTGTGTGTGTGTGTGTGTGTGTGTGTGTGTGTGTGTGTGTGTGTGTGAAGGAGATTTCTAGATGTCAGGGTCGAAGTAACTTTAGAAGTTTGAAATACCTCTGATGATGTCGTCGGGTGTTTGGTTCAAATTTCGGAGTGGCTCTCACAGAAACAGGCACGAGGATTCTTTCCATAGGAGCCGTTGTGGCCGTTTCTCTAAGGTTTTCATCAAGTTCTCTAGCTTCCGTCTGCAGGGCTTCAGGCAAAAGGCCGTTTTAGGCCTCAGTGATGCCAAGCCAAAAGGGTGGGAGAAAATGGCCAACATTCATGGAGAGAGTCGTAGCCAGAGATTGAAGGGAACTCACAAAACTTCGGGATGCAGTCCCGTTTTCAGGTTAAGAACAACACCCTAAGGGAAACGAGTAGCACCAGAATTTCATATCCAGAAGTGTGTATCCCTGTCTCATGGAAACATAATTTTGGCCTCCAGGTAACGTATGCAAATAGCTGTATCGCCAAGGAAATAAGAAGCCTCACTGAGAGTTTCTGAATTAAGGAAGGTAAGGAGAAAAAGATCAGTGATTCCATCCTGCTGACAGAGGTATAAGTTACCAAATGGATATCCATCTTTAAAAATAAAAAAAGAAACTTGGGTTTTCCTTGTTTGTTTCTGTTTCCCTTGTATGTGGAAAACAAAAGATTTAACCATCAGTCCTAATCCCACTCCCTCTCTTTTTTTTTTTTCCAGATTTTTTTTAAAAATATTTGAAATATAATTCATTTACAATGTCGTGTTAGTTTCAGGTATACGGCACAGTGATTCAGTTCTCTCTCTCTCTCCCTCCCTCCCTCTCTCATATATATATATATATATATATATATATATATGTATGTATGTATATATATATATATATATATATATATAGAGAGAGAGAGAGAGAGAGAGAGAGAGAGAGAGAGAGAGAGGGAGAGAGAGACACGGAGACGGAGACAGAGAGACAGAGAGACAGAGATTTTTATAAATCTCTATCTATCTATCTATCTATCTATCTATCTATCTATCTATCTATATCTACACATATATATTTTAGCGGCTTCCCCGGTGGCGCAGTGGTTGAGAGTCCGCCTGCCGATGCAGGGGACACGGGTTCGTGCCCCGGTCCGGGAAAATCCCACATGCCGCGGAGCAGCTAGGCCCGTGAGCCTGTGCGTCCGGAGCCTGTGCTCCACAACGGGAGAGGCCACAACAGTGAGAGACCCGCATACCGCAATATAAATAAATGAATGAATGGATGAATAAATAAATAAATAAATAATTTTGAAAAGATTCTTTTTCAGATTCTTTTCTCTCATAGGTTATTACAAAGTATTGAGTAGAGTATCCTGTGCTCTATAGTAGGAGATGCTTGTTGATTCCCTATTTTATGTACAGTAATGTGTATATGTTCATCCCACCCAACCCCCTAAGTATCCCCCGCTTCCCCAGTCAGTCCCATTTTACACAAGTAGTCATACACATCCTCCTCCTCCTCCTCCTCCTCCTCCTCCTCCTCCTCCTCCTCCTCCTCCTCCTCAGGTCACTCAACCCCATGGAAGTCATTCTTGCTCTTCTTGGAGTCCAGTTTTTCCATCGGTTCTGCCGGCCCTGCCTGATGATTGAGCGTGACTGGACGAGTGCCGGTTCCAAAAAAGTTTTCAAGAGCTTCTGTGAAGAACTGTAGGATTTGCCCAGTGAAAGGGGTGCCTCGATCTGATCACCCGGAAGCCTGTGGAAGGCAGACCCCAGGCGGCAAGCACATTTCGTTTCTTTAACAGTCTCTGTGCCACGGTGAGGACATCAGGCTTGCGGTGAGGGAAGACCTCAACCCACACGGAAAACATAGCCACGGTCACAAGAATGTTTGGATGACCCCTACGAAGTGGCAGTGGAGGGCTTCCCCGGTGGCGCAGTGGTTGAGGATCCGCCCGCCGATGCAGGGGACACGGGTTCGTGCCCCGGTCCGGGAAGATCCCACACGCCGCGTGGCGGCCGGGCCCGTGAGCCATGGCCGCGGAGCCTGTGCTCCGCCACGGGAGAGGCCACAACAGTGAGAGGCCCGCATCCCACAAAAAATAAATAAATAAATAAATAAATAAATAAGTGGCAGTGGAATGAAGTCCAGTGGCTGGGGGTCCGAGGATCCAGAGAGAGGAGGTTTTCTTTCCAGAGAGAAAAAGTTCCCCCCCACCCCCACCCCCACCCCCCAGGGTTACAAGCACGAGAGGTCAGACGTCGCCGTTCCCGTTGCCGGTAGACCGTAGAAAATCTTCCTGCCCACGTCTATTGACAATCGGACTCCTCTTCAAGACACCGTGGGATGGGCGGGTGAAGGAATGCAAGGGGAGGGGCAGGGGGGAGGTTGGCCAGGGAGCAACCGGCTGGGCCGCCGTCTCGTCTCGTCTCGTCTCGTCTCGTCTCGTCTCATCTCGTCTCGTCTCGTCTCGTCTCGTCTCCCGTCTGCCATAGCCCCGACCGGATGCTGAAAGGACAGAATGGACTTGCTCCACCCACGTGTGCCCCGCCACCCCCACCATCTTTCAACGGGCTGTTGTTGCCGCCTCGGCGTGAAAGTCGGTTAGAACATCTCCGTGATACTGGGTACAGTCCCTTTCGTGTGAGCCTCCATTTTGACGACGACAGACAGCCCTTTATGCCAGGGCAGAGAAGACTTCCGGGAAGAAAGATCCCATCATTTCTGGAACCGTTAGAACACATCGGTGTACAGACACAAGCCAAAGAAGACTTCACGTCGTTCCTTCCTCTTTGGACAACGCTTCCCGTGTCATCGAACCTCCCCAAGAAACTTAGTCAGTTTCATCTCTCTCATTTCTCAGGAGAGAGAACACATTTTTTGAGCTACTTGGAGGGCCCTCTCCTCCTGGATCCTATCTCTAAGTCCAAAGGACTTCATCGGTCCTTCAATTTGGGGGCAAGTGTGTCCAAAATATCCAAAAGATTGTAAGGCACTTCATCAGATGATAGGTCACCGTGAAACAGTGCTTCCTTAGGCACGTCACCAGCATCCCAAGGAAAGACTTGCTAGGCAGAGAGAGAAGCTTCTTTTTCAGTTCTGAGCCAGACCTGGTTCTTTGACTATCGAGAGGACTAAGTCGATGTGAGTCCTCCGAGACCTGATAAAGGCAGCCTAGAAAATAAGTGATGACTTTTGACAAAGACATAAGCTTTTCTCTCTCTCTCTCTCTCTCTCTCTCTCTCTCTCTCTCTCTCTCTCTCTCTTTCTTCCTTCTTTCCTTCCTTCCGTCCTTCCTTCCTTCCTTCCTTCCTTCCTTCCTTCCTTCCTTCCGTCCTTCCGTCCTTCCTTTCTTTTCCTTCCTTCCTTCCTTCCTTCCTTTCTTTCTTTCTTTCTTTCTTTCTTTCTTTCTTTCTTTCTTTCTTTCTTTCTTTCTTTCTTTCTTTCTTTCTTTCTTTCTTTCCCTCCTTAAAGATAAAGGAAAAGATCCTTTCCTAATCTAATCTAATCTCTCATGATGGACAGAGCAGACCGATAGAAGAAAAACCCAAACCCTAAACCCAAACCTGGTCCTTTGAACAGAGAGAGGCAACTAAATCTTAATTTGGCACTGGTTTCAATGTTGATGTGAAAAGTCATTTCTGTCTTTGTATCCATCCTCATCCAGTCCTGACCACAGATCTGATTCCTTTCGAAAGCCTCTTTTCTTCACACGCCTTTTCCAATCGTCTGTGCCCATTTTTAGCTTGTCCCTTGATTTCTTTCTTTCCCATTGAGAAATGACTACCTTTAGGACTAAAACCTCTCGCTCCTTCCCCCAAACCTCATCTCCATACTTCCTAATTTGCCTCCACCCGCGCGCCCCCCCACCCCCCCACCCCCCGGAAAAAAAAAAAAAAAAAAAAAAAAGTCCTCTTCCTCCCATGAGGATGGCGACATCAGGTTCAGGTCCTTAAAGAAGGACCACACACGTTCCTTCTTTACAATGCTTCGTCCTTGGACACTGTCTTTTTTCTTTTCTTTCTTTTTTTTTTTTTTTTTCCTTCAGTGAAAGTAAGGAAGCCAACCGCAGTGAGCAGCGTGAACATGGAATACTGTGTAGAAGTCAAGGCTCCTACCTAGTACAGTCTTTCCCTAAAGCACAAGATCTAGCTAGGCGTGGAACCGAACATGCTCAGTCTCTCCTCCGTAAAAGGTCCAAAGAAGGGAGACCCTCAGACTTGTGGAGCCATGAACGTTTCAGTATTTTATCTTATGTGGCGATGATGTAGACACTCGCTGAGATTTCACCCTGTCATGGCACTTAGCCAAGCTGTAAGCCCAGAGATGACCAGAGATGCTGGAAAATCTTGAAGTCGGCCTACAGAAAACAAGCACTGGGGGGAAAGTTCCCCTTAAACATTCTTATCTCGTCCACACCTATGTCCTCTGTTTGTCATGAGCAATCCTACTTAGATGATTCGTGAACATTTCAGGAGACACGAAAGCAGTTCAGTTCAGTTCGTCGTGATCCCTACACCTCCCGCCCGCCCCCCTCCCCTTTCACGTGAGAGATTTTCTTCCCGATTTCAGAGGGGAGAAGTAAAGGAGAGTCAGAGCGTCCCTCTCGCGGTGTGGTGTTGTCACTCTAATTCCAAAACATCCGTACGCCACGGAGGCACATTTGGGGGCGTCCTACTCAGGGCCCCAAGACTTTCAGAGTCAAACCTAAGGAGGATGTAAATGTACTTCACGCCACCGAACCCGAACCGGTGAGGTGAACCCGGTGGCTTCCTAGGAGATGACGTGTCATCGGCCCACCAGTTTAAAACACAGAACCAAACACCCTCTCCCCGACGACTCGGAGCAAGTGAGTCCGTGGGTGTGTCGGAGAGGGTCCTCTGCTCCAGCTGGGTCCATAAGCACTGCACACGAGAGTAGGTAGGTAGGTGTTCACGGTGCCCTTGGGAAGGAAAGGCGGGGAGAATTTTATTTCGAAAAGCTTATCTCCTCACAGCATTGACACTACGAACGATGATGCAACTTCATCGGGGGGTGGGCGGGGGCGGTGAAGGAAGGCCAGGGAGCCCGGCCACATAGAAGAGCCACGGAGAGCGTCTGTGACCGCAAGGATGTCCACGTACCGGTGACTCCTCTCAGTTGGGGCGGGGAAGGGGGGCGCGAGATTCCCGTGTGTACGTCCGCATCGATCAGTCGTGGGAGAGGGAGGAGAAACGATGTTCCCTCCACGATCCTTCTGAGTTGTCGCCTGAGAAGTTCCTGTCCCCAAGAGACAGCTCGAGAAGAGAGCAACCCACGGCCGGGGGACGCGTGCACTGTGCCCCCCCCCCCCACCACCACCACCACCACCACCACACACACACACGCACACACACACGCAGGAGAAGCCCAAGCCAGAATTCACTGACTCGAAACGAAACGGCGGGCTCTGAGC
>NW_026711560.1:67500-90000 GCF_026419965.1 Kogia breviceps | reverse complement strand
CGCACGCGCACGCGCACGCACGCGCACGCGCGGCCCCGCGCCGGACGCCCGGCCTTGGCGGGACCCTCCCCCGACTCAGAGGGGGGGAGGCGCGGGCCGCGGTAGGCAAAGAGCGGCGCCCGGCCCCACCGCGGGGCCGGCGCAGAGAACCCTCCCGCCGCGAAGGCGAGGGGCTCCGCCCACGTGCTCTGGCAGTCGCCAACACCGTGGCCACTGCACGCGCGGGAGGGGCAGCGGCTGGGGGGTCCGGTACCCCAAGGCTCCCTCTCGGATCGCTAGAGAAGGTTTCCTCACCGAGGGGGCGTCGTCCCCCCAACCCATCGTCTCCCCTTCGGGCCCGCCCACGGAGGCGCTCCACGAGCCGCCAAAGTCCACGACTGGGCGGGGTTTGGGAGAGGGGTCTGCGGTATGGGTAAGCACGAGGCCCAGAGGAGCGTTCGCGGCCACAGCCGGGGGCACAACCTCCGCCGCCCCCAGGCCCGTCCATCGGGGGCCCCGAGAGGAGGGAGCACGCCCGAGAGGGGCGGAAAGACCCCCTTCTCTCACAGGCCCCGGCCCAACGCGCTCGCCACCCACGCCCGCGTGCGACCCCCTCCCCCCCGACCGCCACAAACACACACACACGTGGGGGGGGAGGGTGGGCACACGCGGACGCTCGCCTGGCCCGAGTCAGTCCCCCCGTGCCACAGCAACACCGTGGGAGGACGACCGCGACGAGGCGGCCCCTGTTTCCCCCAACCGAGGGAGGGAAAACAGAGGCACGCCTCCCTTACCGTCTCGACCCCCCCAAGAGAGCCACTCACGGGACGCACCACCGCGGCGGCGGGGACCCCGAGGAGCACGCTGGGAGAAGGGAACGACACCACCGCTCGGCCTCGGGCACCTGAGGGACGACCTGGAGCGCTCCAGGGGCACCACAGAGGATCGAACGAGGCACGCTCACGCGCCGGCAGGGGCGCGCGGCGCAGCGGCGGGACGGCACCCCCCCACCAACGCGGGGAGGACCGCCCACGGGGGCAACACGCCAAGGAGGCGAAGCGAGAGCGTCTGCTGCGTCCGAGGACCACGGCCCCGCCACCCACGCCGTGAGGCAGGGGGCGGGAGGCCGAAGGTCAGGGCCGGGGACCACCACCCCTGCCCTTCCCCACACCCCTCGACAGGCCGGGAGAGCGTGAGGAGAGAGGCGGGGAGGCCCGCGGACAGAACGAGAAGAGCGGTCCCGTTCGCCAAGAACGTCCGTCCCTCGTCTGGCGCGACCTTAAGGCCCGGCCCAGGAGAGCGCGACATCACCACATCGATCAGTCATGCCAGAGAGCCAGGGACCACCCGGCCCCGAAGGGGAGGGGCACACACAGCGAGGACCATCACCAGAGGAGCCTGCTTCGGCCTCACCGGCGGCACCCCAAACCCCCTCTTTCTTTTTTTTTTTTTTTTTTTCCTCTCAGGCAAAAGTGGCCGACGACCCCGCGAGTGAGGAGAACGCCTGACACGTGGCACGGAGCCTGCGGGGTGGGGTCGTCGTCTCAGCCACCACCGGGTGCCTGCGGCGGGGAGGGGAGTCACACGGGGTAGAAGACCCAACGCCCCGCCGCCCCGCCGCCCTCGGGTGAGCCAGAGACCGGAGGCGGCACCGCGGGTCGGGTCAGCCGGACGCACACACGAGAGCCGGCGCGCAGGCCCAGGCGGGCGGCTCAAGTGGCGAGGGTCGGCTCGGCCACCAGACGGCGATCCAAAGCCCAGAACCCTGCGCGCGTCCAGACTCCCAAAGTCCTCAGCGACAGACGCCAGAGAAGACCGTGTCAGCACCTATCTGGTGGCAAAAAAGGCCCATTTCGGGCGAAAAAAATCACGGCGCCCGGCAGCGGGGCCCACGCACGCGTCGCAGGGGGGGTCCCCGGGACCTCGGTCCGGCCGCCTGTCCCCAACACTTCCCCATCCACACCAGCCCCGGAGCTCTCGGGGCCATCTGGTCGACCCGAGGAGCTTGGGGGGAGTGGGGGGGGGGGGTGGGGGGGGGAGGGGGGGCGGGCCAAGCGGGGCGGGCAAACGTGGGAGAGGGCCGCGAGCCGGGTCGCCCTCCCCGGTTCACCCGCACGGGCAGGTACCGGTCCCTCCGAGTCTCCGGGCCAAGACTTGGTGAAAGGAAAAGAAATATCTCACTCGGCCGTCTCCGACGAGCGGGCCCCACGGGGGACCGCGCCCGGGCCCGGGCCGCCCTATCCGGGCCACCCAGGACGGCTCGGGCGGGCCGGTCCCCACCCCCACCCCGGCCGGGACTCGCGGCGGGTGGAGGAGAGGGGGCGGGGGAGGGAGGGTGAGAAAAAACTCAAAGTCCGCCGACCAGGACCCCCCGTGGGCACGCTGAAGGGCCGGGTGCGCCCTCCCCGGCCACCCGCGCGAGCAAGGCCCGGTCCGTCCACGTCCACGGACCCAGGGGCACTTGGAAACATTTTGCCCCGGGAGGCGCCTCCCAGGCGACCAGAGCCCACGAGGGAGGGACCGCACCCGGGCCCGGGCCCGGGCCCGGGCCGGTCTCTCCGGGTCACCCCTCGCGGCCCAGGCCGGTCCCCACCTCCCGAGTCCGACTCGGCCAAACATCGGTGAGAAAGAATCCGACCACCGGGAGGGGCCCCACGCGCGCCCGCCACCGAGCCCGTCGCGCCCGCCACCGGCCTAACCTAAACGCACGGGCCCGGGCCGGTCCCCCACCTTCCGGAGCGGGGCGCTGTGGGGACCGCGGAAGAGAGGAAGGGAGGGTGGGGGGGTCGGGGAATGAACGCTCCAAAGGGTGAGCCAGGAGAAAGCCCGACCGACCGCCCATCCGCAGGCGCTCCGGAGGGCGCGGAAGACCCTCTCCCTTCCCACCGCGGCGGCCCGGCCCAGGTCGTGTCGGGTGGCCGGGTCGGTCCCCGCGGCCGGAGGGGAGCGGACGGATGCTGGTCGACCGGGCCAGGCGGTCCCCCAGAGCGGCTCGAGAGCGCGGCGACGGTCACACCCTCATAGACCTGCACGCCCAATCTCAAGCGACAGCAGGAGGCGCCCACGCCTGGGCGCCACCGGGACAGTGGCCACCAGCGTCGCCTGGCTGCCGGAACTCTGCCTCGGGCCCGGCGGCCGACTCACAGCCCTCACGAAGGTCGCCGAAGCTCCAGAGACAAGGGACAATATAAAAGCGGCCGCCAGGTGGCTCCCGACAACCGGCTCCAACGTCCCCGGGCCGGATCCCTGTCGCCGGCCGGCCACCGAGGACGCGGCGGCAGCGCCGGGCCGCCCAAACGCCCGAGCTCAGCCCGGGACGAGGCGGCGGGCGTCTGGCGCGGCGGCCCCGTGTCGTCCATCTCGGAGCTAGCTCCCCGGTCGGCACGACACGACACGGTGCGACCCGGGCAGCAGACGGGGGTGGGGGGGTGGGGGGCGGGGGAAGCCGGGGAGATGTCGCCGGGAGGCTGTCTCGGAGGAGACGCGCTCCCCAACGCGATTCCTGGGCGGGGGGAAATCCCGCGGAGACGCCGGCGGGGCCCGGGGCGCCCGGCACGGGTTGCCCAGAGGGGCACGAGCAAGATCCCCGGCTGCCCGGACGGGGGGGGGGGGAGGGAGGGAGGGAGGGAGGGAGGGAGGGAGGGAGGGAGGGAGAGAGGGAAGGAGGGAGGGACGGATGGAGGGACGGAGGGACGGAGGGACGGATGTAAGGACGGAGGGACGGACGGAGGGAGGGAGGGAGGGAGAGAGAGAGGGACGGAAGTCGGGGACTGGCAAACCGAAACCAGGCAAGCGCTCAGGGAACAACGCAGGAATTCGTCCAAAGACAACACATCGGTGCTGCGAGGGTGGGGAAAATGCACTTGCGGTCACGAGAACATGGATTTCATAACGGACTGACCACGATCCATCACGGGCCGGGCGGGGGTGGGGGGGGTGGGGGCGGGTGAGGCGGGGGTTGGGGGAATGCGGGCGGCTGGGGGGGAGGGGGCGAGGGTGGAGTCAATAGCCATCCACTAAAGAAACTGAGTTCCGGTACGTCGACACAAGGCAACACTCTGAGTGCGAGTGTGTGTGAGCGTGTGTGTGCGTGTGCGTGCGTGCGTGTGTGTGTGGAGTGCGGTGAGTACTGACAGCGAACCGTAGTCCCACCAGGACCACACCAAACCATACCAACCAAGAAGTCAAGCTGTAGAACTTCTCTGGCCTTTAAAACAAAGAGAAAAGCGTGCACGTATCGCATACGTACACACATTACGTACGCTTGTGGCATACGTATACGTGGACGTGGACGTATAAAGGCCTAGGACAAGCCCAAGCACATCCCGTCAGGGGAGCCTATCCAAAACAGACCAAGACCTCACACAATTCAGCCTCCAGAAAACAAGCGACCCAGTGAGAAAAGTGGGCAGGAGGCCAGAACAGAACATTTTCATTAGAGAAAAAAAAGAAGAAGAGAAAAAAAGAAAAAAAGAAAAAAGAAAGAAAGAAAGAACACAACTTTCTTAGTAAAAACCAAACAAACAAAACACAACAACAAAACAAACAGAAATAAAACAGAAAACCTCTTTTAGTGAAAGAATCCAACGGGGCAACGAAAAAAGCGCACACACGCATCTCTCTGGACGAAGATATTCGGACAGGCACAGGATCTGGAGTTGCGACAGCAAGTTCGTACAAGCAGAAAAAGTGCCTCCTTCCTCCCGATCCAACACGTATTTTTCAAGCTGAGAGAGACCACCACCACCGTGGCACGCCGGAGGGAGGACTCAGAGATGTCACCCGGCGGGTGAGAGAACGGCTCTCCGACAAAAGACAGCAGTATGGAAAACAGAAAGGAAGTCCCTCAAAACACTGCACAGAAAACTACCATGCGACCCAGCAACTCCACTAAGTGCCCACGGAGGGGGTAAAGACGACATGTACATGTCTATCTGTACCAACACCTGTAACGATGTAGAGATAGGTACGGACGCACTGTTAGCGCTCTCTGTGCCCGTACGTCTATATCTATGAGAGAAGGACCGGGTGGGGGGTGGGGGGTGGGGGGTGGGGGTGCGGAGAGAGAAGTGAGACAAAGAGTGGACAGTCACGTGAGTGCAGTAGGTAAGGAAGATTAAGACGACAAACAAACTCCCAACAGTGGTCCTGTAAGTCAACCATCAAGATTTCGATATCATGATGTCATCAAGCACCAACCCTTCTGAAGGGACACAGCGACACACAGGGCTCACTTGGCAGGGCAGTTCAGGACCCTAAAATGACCGTGAAAGGTGAAGCTCGAAAAAGCAATCTTGTTCATCCACGGGGGGAAAATACCGTTCTCCCACGACATTCAAAAATCCTATCAGGGGGCTTCCCTGGTGGCGCAGTGGTTGAGAGTCCGCCTGCCGATGCAGGGGACACGGGTTCGTGCCCTGGTCCGGGAAGATCCCACATGCCGCGGAGCGGCTGGGCCCGTGAGCCATGGCCGCTGGGCCTGCGCGTCCGGAGCCTGTGCTCCGCAATGGGAGAGGCCACAACAGTGAGAGGCCCGCGTACCACAAAAAAAAAAAAAAAAAAAAAAAAAAAAAAAAAAATCCTATCAAAACATTTTAAAACTCTCTTACTCGCTCACCATTTAAAAGGTAGAGAAATAAAAAGAGAGCCAAAGTACGATTTATTGAGTGGTGGACCGTCAAAGAAAGCATGCCATGAAAGCCTCCGATTCATTTTGGAAGGTCCTAGGAACAGCAATCTTCAACATTGCTCTCCTGCCTGCCTTCTTGGCGTGGTATCTTTTCTACATCTGGATAAGCAGTCCTAGGTTTTGTGTGTTTGCTTGTTATTCCCCTAACTGAAGATCAGCCTCCAACACGATAACCCTTTGTGCCCTCTGGGTCCTGAACTCTCTTCTCTGGAAGTGCTTTTCTGAATGGGAACGGTTTCACCAACGTCATCGCCTGGAGACATCTTCAGCCTGTCCTCCCCCCACCCGCACCCCCGCCCGCCCCCCACCCTCTTCCTCCTCCTCCTCCTCCTCCTCCTCCTCCTCCTCCTCCTCCTCCTCCCCTTCCTCCTCCTCCTTTTTTTTCTTTGTTTTCTTCAGCTCTCCTTGCGCTGGTCTCTCACACGGTGGCAGCGTTGTCCTAGGCATGCCCAGGTGTCTCCTAACCCCATCCAAGTGATGACTCCCAGCGTCATCATTTTGGGTTTCTTAGCCGCACTTTCGTCGTTCCCGGGCAATTCTTTCTTTTTATTTTCCATGGACGGGGGAGACCAGACCGGGGCGGGGGGCAACACAACGACACACTGCGTGTGACCTGGGAAACAGACACATACACGCCAGGCAATCACCGACAGGCTCTGAAAGAGGATCGGTCCCCGGACACGGGGCACGCACGTTTGTTATCGGTGGAGTCACTGCAGACCGAACGGGAAGCAGCAGACTTTGAACTTGACGCAGCTACCGTTCATCCATCGCGGAAACTGACATTTGAAACACGTAGTTAGGCTCTTGGTGCGATTTCACCTAGTCATTGACATGTGTGCACAGTGGAACCATGGAAAGTGAGACAACCCCCCCACCCCACTTCTACCAAAGGTCGCCAAATGAAGACTCTCGTTTGTTTACAAACCAAATTTCCTATCCTTAAATTTGGTGGGAGCTTTCCCTAAGGATTGCACGGGAAGGTGACTTCCTCAAGCGTTGGAGTAGTTTTCCTTAGAACTAGAGAATTAGAATTCTGCTGAATGATGAACACACACCTCGCTTAAGTTTCTGCTAGGAAATCCACGCACCATGTGGATCGAACGAAAAGCAAAATGATTTTTTAACAAGGTCTTCTCTCCACTTCAGACGAATTTTACAGGGCGGGGAGGGGGGAGGCTAGGCTTCTCTGTTTTTCATTTAAGGTCCTCTGAAACGTCAGTAAGTGTTCGTGATCCTACTCACGTGTACTCTTGTCCTCCATCCAATCGTCAGTCATCTGGCAGAAGGAGAGCCTGCCTCATCCACGGCAAACAACATTCCGACACTCAATGAGAAAATACATTTCTGGTGCTTTCGCCAAAAAATGCAAAGCCCCTTATTTAAGCTAATGGAATTTAAAAGAAATCCCTAGTACCTAGGAACAGAACAAAGTGAAAGAAACACAACGCACAGACTTGGGGGATAGAAAGAAAGAAAGAAAAAGAAAGAAAGAAAGAAAGAAAGAAAGAAAGAAAGAAAGAAAGAAAGAAAGAAAGAAAGAAAGAAAGAAAGAAAGAAAGAAAGAAAGAAAGAAAGAAAGAAAGAAAGAAAGAAAGAAAGAAAGAAAGAGGAGAGAGAGAGAGAGAGAGAGAGAGAGAGGAAGGAGAGGAGAGGAGAGGAGACAAGAGGAGAGGAGAGGAGAGGGAGGGAGGGAGGGACGAAGGAAGGAAGGAAGGAAGGAAGGAAGGAAGGAAGGAAGGAAGGAAGGAAGGAAGGAAGGAAGGAAGGAAGAAAGAAAAGATCTCTCAACCTAAAAGTTTTTGTGACAAACGGACAATCTATGATTTGGTAGGTTAAAAAATATTTTTGGAACGTAAAGTTCTTTGAGACACGAATGGAGAAGAAAACAAGAAAAGGACAATCAGAATTCGGAACCCTCAGAAACCTGAATCGGTCATGAACAGGAACTAGGAAGCCAGGGTGAACGGCGTCTGTGACACCAGTGATTCTGGACTGGCAAAGGGATGATTCCATTTCACCAGCATACATTTTCACACAGTGTCACTTTTTAAAAATGTTTTCTTTTCCCCAGAGTGATGCCAGAGGTGTGGACTCATACATCGAAACATCTTTAGTCTTTCTGTAATAAGGAGACAGAAGTAGGTCCACTGAGACTTGTCGAGCCATGAACGAACGTTTCCATAGGTTATCTTTGGAAAGG
The DNA here is from genome assembly GCF_026419965.1 of Kogia breviceps. NCBI lineage: Eukaryota > Metazoa > Chordata > Mammalia > Artiodactyla > Physeteridae > Kogia > Kogia breviceps. Next base: position 82,129 of record NW_026711560.1, on the reverse strand, counting down.
ATCCAGACATTCCACGAATTCCCCATCATTCCACTTATGCCAACTCTGAAGTTTCTAAAGTGACCCAAAAGGTCTGGGCGAGACTGTTTTTAAGTAGACATACCACAAAACATAACGCTTCTTAAGGAGTTCCTGCACCTAGAGCTATCGACATCACTTGTTCGAGATCCCATGACGACGAGATGGCCCGTGAACACTTCCTGAGACTTCAGACGATGATGTCAGCCATCATCCCCAAGTTCTTTTTCTTGCCGACGAATCTGGTTCACTCCCGTGAACTTACTGGATTTGGGGTCGACGTAGATAGAAGGAAAGGATGACCTCGAACGCTGATCACGCTAAAGACGTGCCTAGTTTCATAAAACCCATACCTTGACCTTGGCTATTCTCGGCTGAAGGGTTCAGCCTAGATCACCACGTGAACTTGCCTAAAACCTTTGGGTCCCTTCCCTTTCTAGTGGACTGAATTCCGGAGTGCTCCCTTCTAAGCCATTCAAGAGAGCTCTCTCACAAGTTCATTGTGGCACTCGGATCCCTACGCAGAAACAGGCCAGCTCTAGAAGGGAGCTACAGACATACAGTACCTGTTACCAGGCCCTTTCCAGATTCTGGCACAGCAGTACCAGAAAAATGAAGGTCGTTTCCACAAGGCTTCTAAGGCTAGCACGGCAAAACTTTTTTTTTTTTTTTTTTTTTTTTTTAAATTAAAAGAGATAGCTTGTACACAAGGGAGAAGGCGGTGGGTGGGGTGGGGGTGAGAGGCAGCCCCACCCCCCCACCCCCCGAGTTGCTTGGATCACGAAAGGGAGAGTTTGTCTCGGGATCACTGATCATTTCCAGAAATCCTCCAAATTCTTGGATCATCAGCAGCTGGTTCCACGGTGGCTACCTGTGGGGAATACCAAGTGCTTCCACGAGGGGAAAGAAGCGCATGAGAATGTTCGGCAAGAAAGCACAGGAACAGATAAGGGTTCAATGTACAGCTGAGCTTCTCGTCTTGGGACAACTAGGTATAGTCGTGGGTGGGTGTCAACAGAGGAAAAGTTCATCTTCTTTTACTCCCGCGAGCCTCGTGTGTGTGTGTGTGTGTGTGCGCGCGCGTGTGTGTGTGTGTGTGTGTGTGTCTGTGTCTGTGTCTGTGTCTGTGTCTGTGTGTCTGTGTGTGTGTCTGTGTGTGTCTGAGACTCAGGCCCCCAGGGCTGATCTGCTCATGCAAATTTCCCCTCCCCCTCCCCCTCCCCCTCCCCCTCCCCCTCTTCCTCCTCCTCCTCCTCCTTCTATGTACTTCTTTCTGTCGAGGAGATGATTTCCAACTCAAATGCAGACCAAAAGATTTCTAGGTTCCCAAACTTCAGGGTTCCATGGATCAGGGTGTCCAAAATCTGCACAGCGCCTTCAATAACGGCCCTCTTTCTCAGCGCACACAAGTCAACCCCAGACCAAGGCACCCTAAGGGCAAAAACCCTCCAGGATTTCTCCCACCAGACCCCGAACATCAGCACACACACCCTCCCCCAGTTTCTATTTCGTATCGTGTGGGCTCAGGCAGACAACAAACACGTCCATCGTTCGATCATCTTCCTTTGGCGTGTTTCGTGAACGTTGCACCGGCCGAAGAAACCTAAGTGTGCAAAAGCTCATCCCCGTGTAAAAGGCTTTGGCTTCTCAGCGAAGGGGTCGAGCCAAGGGACCTAGGCCCCTCTGTCCACTTTTCACTGGGTTCACTGGCCTCACTGTTGTCCCAAGCGATGGCCGGTCAGATCTCTCACGGTCATTCTTCTTTTGGCCTTCTGGTTTTAGAGAGGGTTTTCAACTGGGGTAAAAAGGGCAGGCTTGTGTGGGGCCCTTTCATGGTGGGGAGGGGGTGGGGGGGGGCCCCGTAGAGGTCCCTCCGATTCACCCAATCTCAGGCAGTGCCCTATTCAAAACGTTTGTTTCCGGGCTTCCCCGGTGGTGCAGTGGTTGAGAATCCGCCTGCCAATGCAGGGGCCACGGGTTCGTGCCCCGGTCCGGGAAGACCCCACATGTCGCGGAGCGGCTAGGCCCATGAGCCATGGCCACTGAGCCTGCGCATCCGGAGCCTGTGCTCCGCAACGGGAGAGGCCACGACAGTGAGAGGCCCGCGTACCACAAAAAAAAAAAAAAAAAAAGAAAGAAAAGAAAAGAAAAGAAAACAGAAAACGTTTGTTTCCGTCCCACCAAGAGCCCACCTTTGGAGAGATTCCCTGCCTTACACGTCCTCTCCGCTCCTCCTATTCATCCACCGTGATCCACCACCACCACCCCGCCGGCCGACCTGATCTGTTCACCCTGAAGCTGGCAAGCAGTAAGGGTGCTCGTGAAGCGAGGATCCGTTGGGATTGGCCAAGATGGCAAAGTGGCGGCGGGGGCGGCGGCGGCGGTGGGGCGGGGGGGGGGGTATGTGGAGGGGACTCGGAAAGTACGAGGTTACAGCTAACAGCTGCTGCTGGCAGATAGGTCTTTGAAACAGGCTGGTGGCGCCCTGGACTTTGATACCGTCCATTCTGACCATTCCTGTTCTCCGTGAGAAGGGTGTTGGGCCCAGGATCGGCCACCCCAAAACGGGCCTCCGTGGCACATTGACGATTTTGAGCGAAGGGGGACTCCAGAAGCAGCCACGTTTGTCCGAGGGACACTGGGATTCTCCTCTGTGTCTCCCTGAAAGCGAGACATCCATCTCTCGGCTGAAAGGTGCACTCCCTGCCTCCGGAGGTAGGAGGCCGCCGCCGCGATCGGCAAATTAGGGCATTCGGGCCCGAGAAACCTTCGGAGACAAACACTGCGGACCACCGCAAACCCGAGCTCTGTTTAGCTTCTTCCTTCGCTCGCTCGTTCGCTCACGGCACACCCCAAAACCTAAGTCTCTCGGTCCGGTTCCCTGTCTGTCTCACCCATGTACCGTTCGTTCCTCGGTCTGAGCAGGAGAGACGCCGCCCGCTTCAGCCACTTCTCAGCCCTCGAATGAAAGGAAAGGTCACCCCGCTCCCCCCACACACCTTCGTCTCTCCGCGCCTTGGGCCCATGTTACTTTATTTTTATTTTTATTTTTTTGCATTACACGGGCCTCTCACTCTTGTGGCCTCTCCCGTTGCGGAGCACAGGCTCCGGACACGCAGGCTCAGCGGCCACGGCTCACGGGCCTAGCTGCTCCACGGCACGTGGGATCCTCCCGGACCGGGGCACAAACCTGTGTCCCCTGCATCGGCAGGCGGACTCTCGACCACTTTGCCACCAGGGAAGCCCATCGGGCCCATTTTAGAATGAGTCCAGCCACAGGAACTCAAGAGGGGTAGAGGGGGAGATCTCCCCCTCCCCCAAACAGGAAGGCACCTGGAACCCCGTTCCCACCGGCCACCCGGCTCCACTTTGGGTGCGTGAATCCTAGTTTGCCTCCTCCGGATCTTTAAATGATCTTCCACGTGTTATAACAGACTCACAAGGAGAGAAGCTTACGCATGTATTTCTTCTGAGTTTCATGCGACACGGGGAGCCCTCCTAAGAAAACAAAGAAAGACCCAGAGAAGCGTCCGAACCTAACATCTCTTCTGTTGGATCTGAGCAAAGAGAGGCAATCTGAAAAAGCAACTATACTCTGGCGGGGGTGCGGAGTGTGTGTGTGTGTGGGGGGGGGGGGGTGTGTGTGTGTGAGTGGGGGTGGGTGAGGGGGGGGTGGGTGGGTGGGGGGCGCGGGCGATGCCAAAGGAGGATGAGAACTCTTAGAAATTCTTAGGCATAGAAAATTAAGACGGATCCGGGCCCGCGCCTCTCCTTTTCTCGTGCGTTGGGAAGATCATTTGGCTCTCGCCGGCTGGGATGTCATCTCCCCACGAACCATCAGGCGAGCTGTGGGGCGGAAAGAGGGAGAGCAGGGTTCAGAAGAACGTGGAGAAGATGGACGCTAGATGCCCAGAGTCCACGTCCCCCGCCCCCCCCCCCCCCCCCCCGGGAGCAAGGATCTCTTCTTCGTGGGCACACGATCTTCCACCACGACCTCCGGACCGTGGTGCCAAGTCACGCCCACGCGAAGACAGGGCTCACCCAGGGATATGGGCTTGTGCCACAGAAAGGGAGACAGCAGGGAAGTCACCGAGCTTAAGGTATCTGACTCTCGTCGGGTCCTCGACAGGCGGAGGGACACATCTTTCCGACACGGTCGGGGCCGGCTTAGAGAACCGCTGCCGACGACCGCACCGCGAAGGAAGATGTCTCTGCGGTCTCGACAGAAGATCCAGTAGGTTTCCCAAGTGGCGGAGCTAGGAATCGATCGGCCAGGCAGGCGTGTCCAATCTTCAACTTTGGGAAGACACGCGGACTTTTACCCCCCCTTTTCGGCGGGGAGCCTGTAGAAGATCAGGCCGGGAGGAAGGACACAGTCTGTCAGTCGTTGCACGTGATGTTAACGTCCAGGCCAGGAGGAGCCATGCCAGGACTGACTCCACAAAAGGGAGAAGGTGACCAGTTGCCTTTTGAGGACCATGGCTCTCTACGCGGCACGGAAACCAAGGGAGCAGGGGCCAGGGTAGAGGCCGGCAGGGTCGTCAGAGGCCCAGCCAGGACAGAGACCGGTGAGGTGCGAGCCTGAACGAAGGCAGTAGAGGGGAGAGGGAGAGAGGGGATGGAGCAGGACCTATTTCGGTCCCGGAATCGGCAGAACCTGGTATCCCGGCGTGAGTCTTTAGAAACACCGTCCAACTCCACTCCACGGGCAAAATACAAGGTAGAGGGCGGAGCTCTCTGCACCCAGGATCCTCCCGAGACCCAGGCGAGAAGGGCCCTTCCCACGGATGGGCTCCACATCCCACCAGGGTCGGTCGGTCGGTCGGAAGGTCACCAAGACACAAAGAAGCACATTCTTTCTTTCGAGAAGCTCTGTCCCCAGGACCTGGCACTCAGCACACTGGTGATCTGCCAACCAGAACCCTTAAACACCTCCTCAGGTTCCAGGGGAAGGCTTTGCTCACCTCTTTTCGGCCCTACCTCTGTCCTCAAAACTAAAGGTAAAAGAACACACGAACACACACACACACACACACACACACACACACACACACACACACACACCAAAGGTAATGGAGTCCGAATACCACGAAGGCTCTCAGGTTGTGCTAGGGCCGTTGCCCAACAGCACTGTGAAGTGTGTGTGTGTGGGGGGGCGGTGGGGGTGATGTGTGTGGGTGTGTGGGGGTGTGGGTGTGTGTGTGGGTGTGTGTGTGTGTGCGTGTGCGTGTGACTCATAGGTGGATATTTTCCATAGGTGTGCACTATGGCACTGCAGGATCTGTGGTCGGTTGCTGAGTCCCCGGAGGTGGAAGCGCAGATACAGGGCCCTGAGTGTGAAGTTATCCATGGACGCTCACAGCGCGTGGGGTCGGGGTCGGCAGCCGTAACCCTCCATGTTGGTGGTTCAACGGTCAACTCTACTTTATAGATCAGAGAGGATAACGTCACGCGTTCACTGTTAATAACTTTTCCAAATAGTCTTTATCTTTTCAAAAGGAAGACATCATTTAATCCATTTCACAAGATGATACTGGGAACCTACTGCCCCAGCACGTGAATTATCCCTACAGAACACAAGATCCCTGAGAAGGAAGAGCCCTGAGCACTGAGATACCATGAAGGTAGGCTTTTAGATGATATTCTCTGCTTCTGCAGCTCGAGGTAAAACATGGGATGACTGGCTCTACCTATCCCATTCCAGTCTGTCAAACGCGAGCCCCCATGGCACGTCTCACCAGTGGTCGGTCCACGATAACTCCATCCATAGGAATTCTTGGCAGTTTTATGTTCAGGATCATTTCTTTTCCTGCCATTGATTGAAAACTCCCTGGACCCTGTTAGCAGCTACAGATTCAATGAGTCCAGTACTTCATAGGTTTTGTCATGTATTTAGAAGGGGAATCACCATCAAGTTGCTGAAATGAGGACTAAGTGTCTTTCAGATATGGAGATGGAAATAAATGGTGCTCTGCAGGGTGTGCGATGACAGGCACCCAGGATTCCTTCACCCAGCCCTCCCTTTGCTCCCTCATAGGTTCCTGGGAAATCCAAACACACACACACGCGCACACACACACACACACACACACACACACACACACACACACGGGGGGGGGGAGAGAGAGAGAGAGAGAGAGAGAGAGAGAGAGAGAGCTCTGGGTGTGCTATTTGCTCTCCATGATTTCACGTGCCTCTTGGGCATGGCTGACAGAGATAGATGGACATGAAGCAGCAGGACAGCAAGCTGGCATCTCGGCCGGCCTACAGAAGTTTCCCAAGTGAAATATCAACAGCAGGGCAGGGACGCCCACGTGACGTGGGAGAGAAGGGGGGTGGGGGGGGCGGCCCGCTGACCGACGTCGGTTCAGGTTTCCCGTCCCCCTCCGGCCGAGAACCTGCCTTCCGCTTCCTGCCCTCAAGTATGTGAGAGGAGCGTGTTTCTTTCCAATAAATACCGACACATCATTTCAGTCTGTTTGTGTGTTTGTTTTTGCTTGTTCTTTTTCTGGACGAGGCCAAAGAGCCCTTCCAGTGGAGGTGTGTGTACAAAGGAGGATCTGACAGAATGGGAGGGTGCGGGTCAGTCCATGTGCGAAGAAATCCAGAGAATCTGTCATAGCTGAGACTCGGGCCTTTTGCAGAAATAGGCCAAGAGAGTTCGGATTTGATGATTCACTGCCACATAGTCATCACAGCAGTTTCCTGGAAGGGATTGTGTTACAGGAGGCGGCGTGGCCCTCAGCCCTCAGGCCTCAACCCGGCAGGCAGGCAGGCAGGCAGGCAGGCAGGCAGGCAGGCAGGCAGCGGCTATTGTCTGTTGGTCCCGCCCCCACCCCCACCCCCACCCCCGTTCCTTCTCCAGAGCTCCTTCCTAAGTCCCCTTGGACTGACCTTTGCCAGGAGCGGGGGAGGGGAGGTCCGGACGATTCATTCCGCAGGGCCTCGTTCAATCGCTCGATTCAAATGCAGAAAGCTCTCCGGTCAGGTCGGAGCCTTTGACTTTGCCTCGAGCTTCTCTTTAATGAATGGCTTTTTCTCTTTTCTTTCCCCAATTTCGCCACCCTCAGGCTGCCCCCTCCAAACTGCAGGGAGGGAAGGAGGGAGAGAGGAGGTGACGGGAGGAGGACGTGTGAGAAACAGGCCTTTTCTCCAGGCAAAAGGTGTCCCCTCCTTTTCCTGACCCTGGAAACCCCACTACACCATTTGAGAATCATGGACATGTGTGGAAGCAGATGTCTTCACTTGAGATCTTCCTCCGCAGGAGGACAGAAAGGAGGGCCAGTGTGTCCCTCTTGTGCTGGCCGGTTCTTGTCACTTGAATTCAAAATAATCAATAGAGCATGGAGGCACATTTTGGGGCGGCCTACTCTGGGAGCTCAACAGTTCCCTCCTCTGAAAGTTCCTTGGAACATATTAAAGCTGAGCTGGTGACTCGTGTGTGTGTGTGTGTGTGTGTGTGTGTGTGTGTGTGTGTGTGTGTGAAGGAGATTTCTAGATGTCAGGGTCGAAGTAACTTTAGAAGTTTGAAATACCTCTGATGATGTCGTCGGGTGTTTGGTTCAAATTTCGGAGTGGCTCTCACAGAAACAGGCACGAGGATTCTTTCCATAGGAGCCGTTGTGGCCGTTTCTCTAAGGTTTTCATCAAGTTCTCTAGCTTCCGTCTGCAGGGCTTCAGGCAAAAGGCCGTTTTAGGCCTCAGTGATGCCAAGCCAAAAGGGTGGGAGAAAATGGCCAACATTCATGGAGAGAGTCGTAGCCAGAGATTGAAGGGAACTCACAAAACTTCGGGATGCAGTCCCGTTTTCAGGTTAAGAACAACACCCTAAGGGAAACGAGTAGCACCAGAATTTCATATCCAGAAGTGTGTATCCCTGTCTCATGGAAACATAATTTTGGCCTCCAGGTAACGTATGCAAATAGCTGTATCGCCAAGGAAATAAGAAGCCTCACTGAGAGTTTCTGAATTAAGGAAGGTAAGGAGAAAAAGATCAGTGATTCCATCCTGCTGACAGAGGTATAAGTTACCAAATGGATATCCATCTTTAAAAATAAAAAAAGAAACTTGGGTTTTCCTTGTTTGTTTCTGTTTCCCTTGTATGTGGAAAACAAAAGATTTAACCATCAGTCCTAATCCCACTCCCTCTCTTTTTTTTTTTTCCAGATTTTTTTTAAAAATATTTGAAATATAATTCATTTACAATGTCGTGTTAGTTTCAGGTATACGGCACAGTGATTCAGTTCTCTCTCTCTCTCCCTCCCTCCCTCTCTCATATATATATATATATATATATATATATATATGTATGTATGATATATATATATATATATATATATATAGAGAGAGAGAGAGAGAGAGAGAGAGAGAGAGAGAGAGAGAGGGAGAGAGAGACACGGAGACGGAGACAGAGAGACAGAGAGACAGAGATTTTTATAAATCTCTATCTATCTATCTATCTATCTATCTATCTATCTATCTATCTATATCTACACATATATATTTTAGCGGCTTCCCCGGTGGCGCAGTGGTTGAGAGTCCGCCTGCCGATGCAGGGGACACGGGTTCGTGCCCCGGTCCGGGAAAATCCCACATGCCGCGGAGCAGCTAGGCCCGTGAGCCTGTGCGTCCGGAGCCTGTGCTCCACAACGGGAGAGGCCACAACAGTGAGAGACCCGCATACCGCAATATAAATAAATGAATGAATGGATGAATAAATAAATAAATAAATAATTTTGAAAAGATTCTTTTTCAGATTCTTTTCTCTCATAGGTTATTACAAAGTATTGAGTAGAGTATCCTGTGCTCTATAGTAGGAGATGCTTGTTGATTCCCTATTTTATGTACAGTAATGTGTATATGTTCATCCCACCCAACCCCCTAAGTATCCCCCGCTTCCCCAGTCAGTCCCATTTTACACAAGTAGTCATACACATCCTCCTCCTCCTCCTCCTCCTCCTCCTCCTCCTCCTCCTCCTCCTCCTCCTCCTCAGGTCACTCAACCCCATGGAAGTCATTCTTGCTCTTCTTGGAGTCCAGTTTTTCCATCGGTTCTGCCGGCCCTGCCTGATGATTGAGCGTGACTGGACGAGTGCCGGTTCCAAAAAAGTTTTCAAGAGCTTCTGTGAAGAACTGTAGGATTTGCCCAGTGAAAGGGGTGCCTCGATCTGATCACCCGGAAGCCTGTGGAAGGCAGACCCCAGGCGGCAAGCACATTTCGTTTCTTTAACAGTCTCTGTGCCACGGTGAGGACATCAGGCTTGCGGTGAGGGAAGACCTCAACCCACACGGAAAACATAGCCACGGTCACAAGAATGTTTGGATGACCCCTACGAAGTGGCAGTGGAGGGCTTCCCCGGTGGCGCAGTGGTTGAGGATCCGCCCGCCGATGCAGGGGACACGGGTTCGTGCCCCGGTCCGGGAAGATCCCACACGCCGCGTGGCGGCCGGGCCCGTGAGCCATGGCCGCGGAGCCTGTGCTCCGCCACGGGAGAGGCCACAACAGTGAGAGGCCCGCATCCCACAAAAAATAAATAAATAAATAAATAAATAAATAAGTGGCAGTGGAATGAAGTCCAGTGGCTGGGGGTCCGAGGATCCAGAGAGAGGAGGTTTTCTTTCCAGAGAGAAAAAGTTCCCCCCCACCCCCACCCCCACCCCCCAGGGTTACAAGCACGAGAGGTCAGACGTCGCCGTTCCCGTTGCCGGTAGACCGTAGAAAATCTTCCTGCCCACGTCTATTGACAATCGGACTCCTCTTCAAGACACCGTGGGATGGGCGGGTGAAGGAATGCAAGGGGAGGGGCAGGGGGGAGGTTGGCCAGGGAGCAACCGGCTGGGCCGCCGTCTCGTCTCGTCTCGTCTCGTCTCGTCTCGTCTCATCTCGTCTCGTCTCGTCTCGTCTCGTCTCCCGTCTGCCATAGCCCCGACCGGATGCTGAAAGGACAGAATGGACTTGCTCCACCCACGTGTGCCCCGCCACCCCCACCATCTTTCAACGGGCTGTTGTTGCCGCCTCGGCGTGAAAGTCGGTTAGAACATCTCCGTGATACTGGGTACAGTCCCTTTCGTGTGAGCCTCCATTTTGACGACGACAGACAGCCCTTTATGCCAGGGCAGAGAAGACTTCCGGGAAGAAAGATCCCATCATTTCTGGAACCGTTAGAACACATCGGTGTACAGACACAAGCCAAAGAAGACTTCACGTCGTTCCTTCCTCTTCTTTGGACAACGCTTCCCGTGTCATCGAACCTCCCCAAGAAACTTAGTCAGTTTCATCTCTCTCATTTCTCAGGAGAGAGAACACATTTTTTGAGCTACTTGGAGGGCCCTCTCCTCCTGGATCCTATCTCTAAGTCCAAAGGACTTCATCGGTCCTTCAATTTGGGGGCAAGTGTGTCCAAAATATCCAAAAGATTGTAAGGCACTTCATCAGATGATAGGTCACCGTGAAACAGTGCTTCCTTAGGCACGTCACCAGCATCCCAAGGAAAGACTTGCTAGGCAGAGAGAGAAGCTTCTTTTTCAGTTCTGAGCCAGACCTGGTTCTTTGACTATCGAGAGGACTAAGTCGATGTGAGTCCTCCGAGACCTGATAAAGGCAGCCTAGAAAATAAGTGATGACTTTTGACAAAGACATAAGCTTTTCTCTCTCTCTCTCTCTCTCTCTCTCTCTCTCTCTCTCTCTCTCTCTCTCTTTCTTCCTTCTTTCCTTCCTTCCGTCCTTCCTTCCTTCCTTCCTTCCTTCCTTCCTTCCTTCCTTCCGTCCTTCCGTCCTTCCTTTCTTTTCCTTCCTTCCTTCCTTCCTTCCTTTCTTTCTTTCTTTCTTTCTTTCTTTCTTTCTTTCTTTCTTTCTTTCTTTCTTTCTTTCTTTCTTTCTTTCTTTCTTTCTTTCCCTCCTTAAAGATAAAGGAAAAGATCCTTTCCTAATCTAATCTAATCTCTCATGATGGACAGAGCAGACCGATAGAAGAAAAACCCAAACCCTAAACCCAAACCTGGTCCTTTGAACAGAGAGAGGCAACTAAATCTTAATTTGGCACTGGTTTCAATGTTGATGTGAAAAGTCATTTCTGTCTTTGTATCCATCCTCATCCAGTCCTGACCACAGATCTGATTCCTTTCGAAAGCCTCTTTTCTTCACACGCCTTTTCCAATCGTCTGTGCCCATTTTTAGCTTGTCCCTTGATTTCTTTCTTTCCCATTGAGAAATGACTACCTTTAGGACTAAAACCTCTCGCTCCTTCCCCCAAACCTCATCTCCATACTTCCTAATTTGCCTCCACCCGCGCGCCCCCCCACCCCCCCACCCCCCGGAAAAAAAAAAAAAAAAAAAAAAAAGTCCTCTTCCTCCCATGAGGATGGCGACATCAGGTTCAGGTCCTTAAAGAAGGACCACACACGTTCCTTCTTTACAATGCTTCGTCCTTGGACACTGTCTTTTTTCTTTTCTTTCTTTTTTTTTTTTTTTTTCCTTCAGTGAAAGTAAGGAAGCCAACCGCAGTGAGCAGCGTGAACATGGAATACTGTGTAGAAGTCAAGGCTCCTACCTAGTACAGTCTTTCCCTAAAGCACAAGATCTAGCTAGGCGTGGAACCGAACATGCTCAGTCTCTCCTCCGTAAAAGGTCCAAAGAAGGGAGACCCTCAGACTTGTGGAGCCATGAACGTTTCAGTATTTTATCTTATGTGGCGATGATGTAGACACTCGCTGAGATTTCACCCTGTCATGGCACTTAGCCAAGCTGTAAGCCCAGAGATGACCAGAGATGCTGGAAAATCTTGAAGTCGGCCTACAGAAAACAAGCACTGGGGGGAAAGTTCCCCTTAAACATTCTTATCTCGTCCACACCTATGTCCTCTGTTTGTCATGAGCAATCCTACTTAGATGATTCGTGAACATTTCAGGAGACACGAAAGCAGTTCAGTTCAGTTCGTCGTGATCCCTACACCTCCCGCCCGCCCCCCTCCCCTTTCACGTGAGAGATTTTCTTCCCGATTTCAGAGGGGAGAAGTAAAGGAGAGTCAGAGCGTCCCTCTCGCGGTGTGGTGTTGTCACTCTAATTCCAAAACATCCGTACGCCACGGAGGCACATTTGGGGGCGTCCTACTCAGGGCCCCAAGACTTTCAGAGTCAAACCTAAGGAGGATGTAAATGTACTTCACGCCACCGAACCCGAACCGGTGAGGTGAACCCGGTGGCTTCCTAGGAGATGACGTGTCATCGGCCCACCAGTTTAAAACACAGAACCAAACACCCTCTCCCCGACGACTCGGAGCAAGTGAGTCCGTGGGTGTGTCGGAGAGGGTCCTCTGCTCCAGCTGGGTCCATAAGCACTGCACACGAGAGTAGGTAGGTAGGTGTTCACGGTGCCCTTGGGAAGGAAAGGCGGGGAGAATTTTATTTCGAAAAGCTTATCTCCTCACAGCATTGACACTACGAACGATGATGCAACTTCATCGGGGGGTGGGCGGGGGCGGTGAAGGAAGGCCAGGGAGCCCGGCCACATAGAAGAGCCACGGAGAGCGTCTGTGACCGCAAGGATGTCCACGTACCGGTGACTCCTCTCAGTTGGGGCGGGGAAGGGGGGCGCGAGATTCCCGTGTGTACGTCCGCATCGATCAGTCGTGGGAGAGGGAGGAGAAACGATGTTCCCTCCACGATCCTTCTGAGTTGTCGCCTGAGAAGTTCCTGTCCCCAAGAGACAGCTCGAGAAGAGAGCAACCCACGGCCGGGGGACGCGTGCACTGTGCCCCCCCCCCCCACCACCACCACCACCACCACCACACACACACACGCACACACACACGCAGGAGAAGCCCAAGCCAGAATTCACTGACTCGAAACGAAACGGCGGGCTCTGAGCTTGAGCTTGAGCTTGAGCTTGAGCTTCTGGAGGAGGAAGATTTTGGTCCTCCTTTCAGGTCAGGAAGAAGAGGGAGGGAGAGGCGGGGAGGCAGAGCGGCAGAGCGTCCCGGTAGCCCACCCGTCGCGTCCGAAGCGCCTGAAATTCCAACTCACGTGTGTGCCAAAGCGGTCCATCTCGGGGTGCCCCATCCCGGTTCCCTCCCCGCACGGAGAGCAATGTTCCGTCCCGATTCACTGAAAAGCTCCCAAAGGGCCTTGGTGTGAGTCAGTGGACCTAGGCCCATCCTGCCTCCTCTTCAAATCATTTCTATCCATACAGAAGAAAAGACACCATCGCCACCCGCCACGGCCCGCCAGAGGCAACGCGGCTATCCCCTTCAGCAGCGCAGCTATCCCCGGGGAAGGGGGATTCCGTAGCATGCGAACATCAGTCCAACATCGCTTCCGGCTTCCTGACTTCTCGTGGAAAATGAGGATGCCACATGACCGACCGGGGATGGGGGGGGGGAGTGGGGATGGGTGAGGGAGAGGGAGAGAGAAAGAGAGGAAGGGAGAAAGGGAGGGGAGGAAGGCGGGCAGGGGGAGAGAGACGAGAGAGAGAGAGAGAGAGAGAGAGAGAGAGAGAGAGAGAGAGAGGGGGGGGGGGGAGGGAGGGAGGAGGGAGGAGGGAGGGAGGGAGGGAGGAGTGGGGGTGGGGGGGGAGGGAGGGAGGAGGGAGGAGGGAGGGAGGAGGGAGGAGGGAGGGGGAGGGAGAGGGAGGGAGGGAGGGAGGGAGGGAGGGAGGGAGAGAGAAAGAGAGAAAGAGAGGAGGGGGGCAGGAAAGAGAGAAAGAGTGGGAGGAAGAGCAGGGGTGGGGGGCTGGGAGAGCCAGAGAAGGAGAGAGAGAAAGACAGAGAGCGAGTGACAGAGACAGAGACAGATAGAGGCCGAGAGCCAGCGACTGGGAGCCAGGTAAAGGACACTGTGCTTGGGTATCTTCTGAGTGTTTGCACGTGTTTTCTGAGCTGTGGAGATCAAATCAGTGCCATGAGAAGAAGGGAGTCTGCCAGCCCCACCCAGCGCTGCGGAGGAAGAGACGAGGTGGTTGGCCCTTCCCCCCCACCCCCCACCGCCGTTCGGGAACCTCTCTTTCTACCTCTTTGCACACTCCATTCATTCTGAGAACATCGTTGGCATAGTCCTTTCCATCTGGAAAATGATACGCCCTTGCCAAGAGACCCAGGTTCTGGAACCTCCGATGGATCTTTCAAGTCCATCCAGTCAGATGAATGGTAGCATTCCTAAAAACCATGGATGAGGGCTAACGTGGCTAGGGGCTTCCCTGGCGGTCTAGTGGTTAAGTGTCCATCCTTCCACTGCACGGAATCGAATGAATGAACGAATGAACGATTTTAAAAGCCTCATTAAAAAAAAAAGAGGGGGGGGGGGACACAAAAACGTAGAGGGGCTACCATCCCCCGCCCCCCTGGCCTCTGGCCCACGATCTAGCATCCCGTAACCTCCCCCCACTCTAAGGAACACCTCCGTCATTCACAAATGAGCCCCGCCCGCCCAGGCCGGCCCGGCCATCTGGTCGACCTCTCTGGACTGTCTACAAAACGACCGACCGGCAGGTGGCGCCCGACGACCGGCAGTCGAGGGAGCGGGCCGCACCGGGATCGGGAGCGGCAGGGCGGCGGGGACACGATGACGAACCCGATCCTCCTGGTGCGCGTTTCTCCGCTCAGTGACGGCCGCGGACGGG
>NW_026711560.1:32500-55000 GCF_026419965.1 Kogia breviceps | reverse complement strand
CCCCACCACACACACACACACACACCCCTCCGCTGCCGCGCCCGACTTCTCCGCCTCGGGAACCGTGAGCTCTCCACCCGGGGACGCCGCCCGCCGGCCGAGGCGGCCGTGGCGGGGGGGGGCGACACCCTCACGTGGGCGAGGACGGCTCGGTCCCAGACGGTGGAAGGGGGACGCGGTGCGGCCGGGTGGGGTGGGGTGGGCCGGGGGAGGGGGCGGCGGCGGCGTCGACGGCGACGGGGAGGGGGCGGCACGCGCACACGGCGAGGGCCGCGGGGCAGGGGCGCGGGGCGCCCGCCCAGGGAGGGAAAGTGCCGAGGCACGACCGGGCCACCAGGAAAACAAGCGCGGGGTCCCACCGCCACACACACGAGGGCGGTCCCACGACGCCTGAGACGCCGGCCGGCCCCAGCCACCCCGGGGCCTCCCACGACCCGGCCCCGCCGCCAGGCCCCGCGTGCGACGGTCCCCCCGCGTACCGCGGAGGGACCCCGTCCGTCCAACCGAGCTCAAACCCCTCCGTCCTCGCCAGATCCGCCGTCGTCCGAGTCCGACCCCCGGGGCCCGCGCCCCGGGTGAACGCCCCCGAGCGAGGCGGCCCGCACCGTGCCCGCAACACCGCCACCGGCTGCCGACTCGCGGCGAGGGCAGGCGCGACGGGCTCCTCGCGGCTGCGGGACTAGGGAGTCGTCGGGACGCCCGGGCGTCCCCGCCCGCCCCCCTCGGCCTCGCCACCGAGAGGGGGGTGTGTCACCGCACGCGCACGCGCACGCACGCGCACGCGCGGCCCCGCGCCGGACGCCCGGCCTTGGCGGGACCCTCCCCCGACTCAGAGGGGGGGAGGCGCGGGCCGCGGTAGGCAAAGAGCGGCGCCCGGCCCCACCGCGGGGCCGGCGCAGAGAACCCTCCCGCCGCGAAGGCGAGGGGCTCCGCCCACGTGCTCTGGCAGTCGCCAACACCGTGGCCACTGCACGCGCGGGAGGGGCAGCGGCTGGGGGGTCCGGTACCCCAAGGCTCCCTCTCGGATCGCTAGAGAAGGTTTCCTCACCGAGGGGGCGTCGTCCCCCCAACCCATCGTCTCCCCTTCGGGCCCGCCCACGGAGGCGCTCCACGAGCCGCCAAAGTCCACGACTGGGCGGGGTTTGGGAGAGGGGTCTGCGGTATGGGTAAGCACGAGGCCCAGAGGAGCGTTCGCGGCCACAGCCGGGGGCACAACCTCCGCCGCCCCCAGGCCCGTCCATCGGGGGCCCCGAGAGGAGGGAGCACGCCCGAGAGGGGCGGAAAGACCCCCTTCTCTCACAGGCCCCGGCCCAACGCGCTCGCCACCCACGCCCGCGTGCGACCCCCTCCCCCCCGACCGCCACAAACACACACACACGTGGGGGGGGAGGGTGGGCACACGCGGACGCTCGCCTGGCCCGAGTCAGTCCCCCCGTGCCACAGCAACACCGTGGGAGGACGACCGCGACGAGGCGGCCCCTGTTTCCCCCAACCGAGGGAGGGAAAACAGAGGCACGCCTCCCTTACCGTCTCGACCCCCCCAAGAGAGCCACTCACGGGACGCACCACCGCGGCGGCGGGGACCCCGAGGAGCACGCTGGGAGAAGGGAACGACACCACCGCTCGGCCTCGGGCACCTGAGGGACGACCTGGAGCGCTCCAGGGGCACCACAGAGGATCGAACGAGGCACGCTCACGCGCCGGCAGGGGCGCGCGGCGCAGCGGCGGGACGGCACCCCCCCACCAACGCGGGGAGGACCGCCCACGGGGGCAACACGCCAAGGAGGCGAAGCGAGAGCGTCTGCTGCGTCCGAGGACCACGGCCCCGCCACCCACGCCGTGAGGCAGGGGGCGGGAGGCCGAAGGTCAGGGCCGGGGACCACCACCCCTGCCCTTCCCCACACCCCTCGACAGGCCGGGAGAGCGTGAGGAGAGAGGCGGGGAGGCCCGCGGACAGAACGAGAAGAGCGGTCCCGTTCGCCAAGAACGTCCGTCCCTCGTCTGGCGCGACCTTAAGGCCCGGCCCAGGAGAGCGCGACATCACCACATCGATCAGTCATGCCAGAGAGCCAGGGACCACCCGGCCCCGAAGGGGAGGGGCACACACAGCGAGGACCATCACCAGAGGAGCCTGCTTCGGCCTCACCGGCGGCACCCCAAACCCCCTCTTTCTTTTTTTTTTTTTTTTTTTCCTCTCAGGCAAAAGTGGCCGACGACCCCGCGAGTGAGGAGAACGCCTGACACGTGGCACGGAGCCTGCGGGGTGGGGTCGTCGTCTCAGCCACCACCGGGTGCCTGCGGCGGGGAGGGGAGTCACACGGGGTAGAAGACCCAACGCCCCGCCGCCCCGCCGCCCTCGGGTGAGCCAGAGACCGGAGGCGGCACCGCGGGTCGGGTCAGCCGGACGCACACACGAGAGCCGGCGCGCAGGCCCAGGCGGGCGGCTCAAGTGGCGAGGGTCGGCTCGGCCACCAGACGGCGATCCAAAGCCCAGAACCCTGCGCGCGTCCAGACTCCCAAAGTCCTCAGCGACAGACGCCAGAGAAGACCGTGTCAGCACCTATCTGGTGGCAAAAAAGGCCCATTTCGGGCGAAAAAAATCACGGCGCCCGGCAGCGGGGCCCACGCACGCGTCGCAGGGGGGGTCCCCGGGACCTCGGTCCGGCCGCCTGTCCCCAACACTTCCCCATCCACACCAGCCCCGGAGCTCTCGGGGCCATCTGGTCGACCCGAGGAGCTTGGGGGGAGTGGGGGGGGGGGGTGGGGGGGGGAGGGGGGGCGGGCCAAGCGGGGCGGGCAAACGTGGGAGAGGGCCGCGAGCCGGGTCGCCCTCCCCGGTTCACCCGCACGGGCAGGTACCGGTCCCTCCGAGTCTCCGGGCCAAGACTTGGTGAAAGGAAAAGAAATATCTCACTCGGCCGTCTCCGACGAGCGGGCCCCACGGGGGACCGCGCCCGGGCCCGGGCCGCCCTATCCGGGCCACCCAGGACGGCTCGGGCGGGCCGGTCCCCACCCCCACCCCGGCCGGGACTCGCGGCGGGTGGAGGAGAGGGGGCGGGGGAGGGAGGGTGAGAAAAAACTCAAAGTCCGCCGACCAGGACCCCCCGTGGGCACGCTGAAGGGCCGGGTGCGCCCTCCCCGGCCACCCGCGCGAGCAAGGCCCGGTCCGTCCACGTCCACGGACCCAGGGGCACTTGGAAACATTTTGCCCCGGGAGGCGCCTCCCAGGCGACCAGAGCCCACGAGGGAGGGACCGCACCCGGGCCCGGGCCCGGGCCCGGGCCGGTCTCTCCGGGTCACCCCTCGCGGCCCAGGCCGGTCCCCACCTCCCGAGTCCGACTCGGCCAAACATCGGTGAGAAAGAATCCGACCACCGGGAGGGGCCCCACGCGCGCCCGCCACCGAGCCCGTCGCGCCCGCCACCGGCCTAACCTAAACGCACGGGCCCGGGCCGGTCCCCCACCTTCCGGAGCGGGGCGCTGTGGGGACCGCGGAAGAGAGGAAGGGAGGGTGGGGGGGTCGGGGAATGAACGCTCCAAAGGGTGAGCCAGGAGAAAGCCCGACCGACCGCCCATCCGCAGGCGCTCCGGAGGGCGCGGAAGACCCTCTCCCTTCCCACCGCGGCGGCCCGGCCCAGGTCGTGTCGGGTGGCCGGGTCGGTCCCCGCGGCCGGAGGGGAGCGGACGGATGCTGGTCGACCGGGCCAGGCGGTCCCCCAGAGCGGCTCGAGAGCGCGGCGACGGTCACACCCTCATAGACCTGCACGCCCAATCTCAAGCGACAGCAGGAGGCGCCCACGCCTGGGCGCCACCGGGACAGTGGCCACCAGCGTCGCCTGGCTGCCGGAACTCTGCCTCGGGCCCGGCGGCCGACTCACAGCCCTCACGAAGGTCGCCGAAGCTCCAGAGACAAGGGACAATATAAAAGCGGCCGCCAGGTGGCTCCCGACAACCGGCTCCAACGTCCCCGGGCCGGATCCCTGTCGCCGGCCGGCCACCGAGGACGCGGCGGCAGCGCCGGGCCGCCCAAACGCCCGAGCTCAGCCCGGGACGAGGCGGCGGGCGTCTGGCGCGGCGGCCCCGTGTCGTCCATCTCGGAGCTAGCTCCCCGGTCGGCACGACACGACACGGTGCGACCCGGGCAGCAGACGGGGGTGGGGGGGTGGGGGGCGGGGGAAGCCGGGGAGATGTCGCCGGGAGGCTGTCTCGGAGGAGACGCGCTCCCCAACGCGATTCCTGGGCGGGGGGAAATCCCGCGGAGACGCCGGCGGGGCCCGGGGCGCCCGGCACGGGTTGCCCAGAGGGGCACGAGCAAGATCCCCGGCTGCCCGGACGGGGGGGGGGGGAGGGAGGGAGGGAGGGAGGGAGGGAGGGAGGGAGGGAGGGAGAGAGGGAAGGAGGGAGGGACGGATGGAGGGACGGAGGGACGGAGGGACGGATGTAAGGACGGAGGGACGGACGGAGGGAGGGAGGGAGGGAGAGAGAGAGGGACGGAAGTCGGGGACTGGCAAACCGAAACCAGGCAAGCGCTCAGGGAACAACGCAGGAATTCGTCCAAAGACAACACATCGGTGCTGCGAGGGTGGGGAAAATGCACTTGCGGTCACGAGAACATGGATTTCATAACGGACTGACCACGATCCATCACGGGCCGGGCGGGGGTGGGGGGGGTGGGGGCGGGTGAGGCGGGGGTTGGGGGAATGCGGGCGGCTGGGGGGGAGGGGGCGAGGGTGGAGTCAATAGCCATCCACTAAAGAAACTGAGTTCCGGTACGTCGACACAAGGCAACACTCTGAGTGCGAGTGTGTGTGAGCGTGTGTGTGCGTGTGCGTGCGTGCGTGTGTGTGTGGAGTGCGGTGAGTACTGACAGCGAACCGTAGTCCCACCAGGACCACACCAAACCATACCAACCAAGAAGTCAAGCTGTAGAACTTCTCTGGCCTTTAAAACAAAGAGAAAAGCGTGCACGTATCGCATACGTACACACATTACGTACGCTTGTGGCATACGTATACGTGGACGTGGACGTATAAAGGCCTAGGACAAGCCCAAGCACATCCCGTCAGGGGAGCCTATCCAAAACAGACCAAGACCTCACACAATTCAGCCTCCAGAAAACAAGCGACCCAGTGAGAAAAGTGGGCAGGAGGCCAGAACAGAACATTTTCATTAGAGAAAAAAAAGAAGAAGAGAAAAAAAGAAAAAAAGAAAAAAGAAAGAAAGAAAGAACACAACTTTCTTAGTAAAAACCAAACAAACAAAACACAACAACAAAACAAACAGAAATAAAACAGAAAACCTCTTTTAGTGAAAGAATCCAACGGGGCAACGAAAAAAGCGCACACACGCATCTCTCTGGACGAAGATATTCGGACAGGCACAGGATCTGGAGTTGCGACAGCAAGTTCGTACAAGCAGAAAAAGTGCCTCCTTCCTCCCGATCCAACACGTATTTTTCAAGCTGAGAGAGACCACCACCACCGTGGCACGCCGGAGGGAGGACTCAGAGATGTCACCCGGCGGGTGAGAGAACGGCTCTCCGACAAAAGACAGCAGTATGGAAAACAGAAAGGAAGTCCCTCAAAACACTGCACAGAAAACTACCATGCGACCCAGCAACTCCACTAAGTGCCCACGGAGGGGGTAAAGACGACATGTACATGTCTATCTGTACCAACACCTGTAACGATGTAGAGATAGGTACGGACGCACTGTTAGCGCTCTCTGTGCCCGTACGTCTATATCTATGAGAGAAGGACCGGGTGGGGGGTGGGGGGTGGGGGGTGGGGGTGCGGAGAGAGAAGTGAGACAAAGAGTGGACAGTCACGTGAGTGCAGTAGGTAAGGAAGATTAAGACGACAAACAAACTCCCAACAGTGGTCCTGTAAGTCAACCATCAAGATTTCGATATCATGATGTCATCAAGCACCAACCCTTCTGAAGGGACACAGCGACACACAGGGCTCACTTGGCAGGGCAGTTCAGGACCCTAAAATGACCGTGAAAGGTGAAGCTCGAAAAAGCAATCTTGTTCATCCACGGGGGGAAAATACCGTTCTCCCACGACATTCAAAAATCCTATCAGGGGGCTTCCCTGGTGGCGCAGTGGTTGAGAGTCCGCCTGCCGATGCAGGGGACACGGGTTCGTGCCCTGGTCCGGGAAGATCCCACATGCCGCGGAGCGGCTGGGCCCGTGAGCCATGGCCGCTGGGCCTGCGCGTCCGGAGCCTGTGCTCCGCAATGGGAGAGGCCACAACAGTGAGAGGCCCGCGTACCACAAAAAAAAAAAAAAAAAAAAAAAAAAAAAAAAAAATCCTATCAAAACATTTTAAAACTCTCTTACTCGCTCACCATTTAAAAGGTAGAGAAATAAAAAGAGAGCCAAAGTACGATTTATTGAGTGGTGGACCGTCAAAGAAAGCATGCCATGAAAGCCTCCGATTCATTTTGGAAGGTCCTAGGAACAGCAATCTTCAACATTGCTCTCCTGCCTGCCTTCTTGGCGTGGTATCTTTTCTACATCTGGATAAGCAGTCCTAGGTTTTGTGTGTTTGCTTGTTATTCCCCTAACTGAAGATCAGCCTCCAACACGATAACCCTTTGTGCCCTCTGGGTCCTGAACTCTCTTCTCTGGAAGTGCTTTTCTGAATGGGAACGGTTTCACCAACGTCATCGCCTGGAGACATCTTCAGCCTGTCCTCCCCCCACCCGCACCCCCGCCCGCCCCCCACCCTCTTCCTCCTCCTCCTCCTCCTCCTCCTCCTCCTCCTCCTCCTCCTCCTCCCCTTCCTCCTCCTCCTTTTTTTTCTTTGTTTTCTTCAGCTCTCCTTGCGCTGGTCTCTCACACGGTGGCAGCGTTGTCCTAGGCATGCCCAGGTGTCTCCTAACCCCATCCAAGTGATGACTCCCAGCGTCATCATTTTGGGTTTCTTAGCCGCACTTTCGTCGTTCCCGGGCAATTCTTTCTTTTTATTTTCCATGGACGGGGGAGACCAGACCGGGGCGGGGGGCAACACAACGACACACTGCGTGTGACCTGGGAAACAGACACATACACGCCAGGCAATCACCGACAGGCTCTGAAAGAGGATCGGTCCCCGGACACGGGGCACGCACGTTTGTTATCGGTGGAGTCACTGCAGACCGAACGGGAAGCAGCAGACTTTGAACTTGACGCAGCTACCGTTCATCCATCGCGGAAACTGACATTTGAAACACGTAGTTAGGCTCTTGGTGCGATTTCACCTAGTCATTGACATGTGTGCACAGTGGAACCATGGAAAGTGAGACAACCCCCCCACCCCACTTCTACCAAAGGTCGCCAAATGAAGACTCTCGTTTGTTTACAAACCAAATTTCCTATCCTTAAATTTGGTGGGAGCTTTCCCTAAGGATTGCACGGGAAGGTGACTTCCTCAAGCGTTGGAGTAGTTTTCCTTAGAACTAGAGAATTAGAATTCTGCTGAATGATGAACACACACCTCGCTTAAGTTTCTGCTAGGAAATCCACGCACCATGTGGATCGAACGAAAAGCAAAATGATTTTTTAACAAGGTCTTCTCTCCACTTCAGACGAATTTTACAGGGCGGGGAGGGGGGAGGCTAGGCTTCTCTGTTTTTCATTTAAGGTCCTCTGAAACGTCAGTAAGTGTTCGTGATCCTACTCACGTGTACTCTTGTCCTCCATCCAATCGTCAGTCATCTGGCAGAAGGAGAGCCTGCCTCATCCACGGCAAACAACATTCCGACACTCAATGAGAAAATACATTTCTGGTGCTTTCGCCAAAAAATGCAAAGCCCCTTATTTAAGCTAATGGAATTTAAAAGAAATCCCTAGTACCTAGGAACAGAACAAAGTGAAAGAAACACAACGCACAGACTTGGGGGATAGAAAGAAAGAAAGAAAAAGAAAGAAAGAAAGAAAGAAAGAAAGAAAGAAAGAAAGAAAGAAAGAAAGAAAGAAAGAAAGAAAGAAAGAAAGAAAGAAAGAAAGAAAGAAAGAAAGAAAGAAAGAAAGAAAGAAAGAAAGAGAGAGAGAGAGAGAGAGAGAGAGAGAGAGGAAGGAGAGGAGAGGAGAGGAGACAAGAGGAGAGGAGAGGAGAGGGAGGGAGGGAGGGACGAAGGAAGGAAGGAAGGAAGGAAGGAAGGAAGGAAGGAAGGAAGGAAGGAAGGAAGGAAGGAAGGAAGGAAGAAAGAAAAGATCTCTCAACCTAAAAGTTTTTGTGACAAACGGACAATCTATGATTTGGTAGGTTAAAAAATATTTTTGGAACGTAAAGTTCTTTGAGACACGAATGGAGAAGAAAACAAGAAAAGGACAATCAGAATTCGGAACCCTCAGAAACCTGAATCGGTCATGAACAGGAACTAGGAAGCCAGGGTGAACGGCGTCTGTGACACCAGTGATTCTGGACTGGCAAAGGGATGATTCCATTTCACCAGCATACATTTTCACACAGTGTCACTTTTTAAAAATGTTTTCTTTTCCCCAGAGTGATGCCAGAGGTGTGGACTCATACATCGAAACATCTTTAGTCTTTCTGTAATAAGGAGACAGAAGTAGGTCCACTGAGACTTGTCGAGCCATGAACGAACGTTTCCATAGGTTATCTTTGGAAAGGATCCAGACATTCCACGAATTCCCCATCATTCCACTTATGCCAACTCTGAAGTTTCTAAAGTGACCCAAAAGGTCTGGGCGAGACTGTTTTTAAGTAGACATACCACAAAACATAACGCTTCTTAAGGAGTTCCTGCACCTAGAGCTATCGACATCACTTGTTCGAGATCCCATGACGACGAGATGGCCCGTGAACACTTCCTGAGACTTCAGACGATGATGTCAGCCATCATCCCCAAGTTCTTTTTCTTGCCGACGAATCTGGTTCACTCCCGTGAACTTACTGGATTTGGGGTCGACGTAGATAGAAGGAAAGGATGACCTCGAACGCTGATCACGCTAAAGACGTGCCTAGTTTCATAAAACCCATACCTTGACCTTGGCTATTCTCGGCTGAAGGGTTCAGCCTAGATCACCACGTGAACTTGCCTAAAACCTTTGGGTCCCTTCCCTTTCTAGTGGACTGAATTCCGGAGTGCTCCCTTCTAAGCCATTCAAGAGAGCTCTCTCACAAGTTCATTGTGGCACTCGGATCCCTACGCAGAAACAGGCCAGCTCTAGAAGGGAGCTACAGACATACAGTACCTGTTACCAGGCCCTTTCCAGATTCTGGCACAGCAGTACCAGAAAAATGAAGGTCGTTTCCACAAGGCTTCTAAGGCTAGCACGGCAAAACTTTTTTTTTTTTTTTTTTTTTTTTTTAAATTAAAAGAGATAGCTTGTACACAAGGGAGAAGGCGGTGGGTGGGGTGGGGGTGAGAGGCAGCCCCACCCCCCCACCCCCCGAGTTGCTTGGATCACGAAAGGGAGAGTTTGTCTCGGGATCACTGATCATTTCCAGAAATCCTCCAAATTCTTGGATCATCAGCAGCTGGTTCCACGGTGGCTACCTGTGGGGAATACCAAGTGCTTCCACGAGGGGAAAGAAGCGCATGAGAATGTTCGGCAAGAAAGCACAGGAACAGATAAGGGTTCAATGTACAGCTGAGCTTCTCGTCTTGGGACAACTAGGTATAGTCGTGGGTGGGTGTCAACAGAGGAAAAGTTCATCTTCTTTTACTCCCGCGAGCCTCGTGTGTGTGTGTGTGTGTGTGCGCGCGCGTGTGTGTGTGTGTGTGTGTGTGTCTGTGTCTGTGTCTGTGTCTGTGTCTGTGTGTCTGTGTGTGTGTCTGTGTGTGTCTGAGACTCAGGCCCCCAGGGCTGATCTGCTCATGCAATTCCATTTCCCCTCCCCCTCCCCCTCCCCCTCCCCCTCCCCCTCTTCCTCCTCCTCCTCCTCCTTCTATGTACTTCTTTCTGTCGAGGAGATGATTTCCAACTCAAATGCAGACCAAAAGATTTCTAGGTTCCCAAACTTCAGGGTTCCATGGATCAGGGTGTCCAAAATCTGCACAGCGCCTTCAATAACGGCCCTCTTTCTCAGCGCACACAAGTCAACCCCAGACCAAGGCACCCTAAGGGCAAAAACCCTCCAGGATTTCTCCCACCAGACCCCGAACATCAGCACACACACCCTCCCCCAGTTTCTATTTCGTATCGTGTGGGCTCAGGCAGACAACAAACACGTCCATCGTTCGATCATCTTCCTTTGGCGTGTTTCGTGAACGTTGCACCGGCCGAAGAAACCTAAGTGTGCAAAAGCTCATCCCCGTGTAAAAGGCTTTGGCTTCTCAGCGAAGGGGTCGAGCCAAGGGACCTAGGCCCCTCTGTCCACTTTTCACTGGGTTCACTGGCCTCACTGTTGTCCCAAGCGATGGCCGGTCAGATCTCTCACGGTCATTCTTCTTTTGGCCTTCTGGTTTTAGAGAGGGTTTTCAACTGGGGTAAAAAGGGCAGGCTTGTGTGGGGCCCTTTCATGGTGGGGAGGGGGTGGGGGGGGGCCCCGTAGAGGTCCCTCCGATTCACCCAATCTCAGGCAGTGCCCTATTCAAAACGTTTGTTTCCGGGCTTCCCCGGTGGTGCAGTGGTTGAGAATCCGCCTGCCAATGCAGGGGCCACGGGTTCGTGCCCCGGTCCGGGAAGACCCCACATGTCGCGGAGCGGCTAGGCCCATGAGCCATGGCCACTGAGCCTGCGCATCCGGAGCCTGTGCTCCGCAACGGGAGAGGCCACGACAGTGAGAGGCCCGCGTACCACAAAAAAAAAAAAAAAAAAAGAAAGAAAAGAAAAGAAAAGAAAACAGAAAACGTTTGTTTCCGTCCCACCAAGAGCCCACCTTTGGAGAGATTCCCTGCCTTACACGTCCTCTCCGCTCCTCCTATTCATCCACCGTGATCCACCACCACCACCCCGCCGGCCGACCTGATCTGTTCACCCTGAAGCTGGCAAGCAGTAAGGGTGCTCGTGAAGCGAGGATCCGTTGGGATTGGCCAAGATGGCAAAGTGGCGGCGGGGGCGGCGGCGGCGGTGGGGCGGGGGGGGGGGTATGTGGAGGGGACTCGGAAAGTACGAGGTTACAGCTAACAGCTGCTGCTGGCAGATAGGTCTTTGAAACAGGCTGGTGGCGCCCTGGACTTTGATACCGTCCATTCTGACCATTCCTGTTCTCCGTGAGAAGGGTGTTGGGCCCAGGATCGGCCACCCCAAAACGGGCCTCCGTGGCACATTGACGATTTTGAGCGAAGGGGGACTCCAGAAGCAGCCACGTTTGTCCGAGGGACACTGGGATTCTCCTCTGTGTCTCCCTGAAAGCGAGACATCCATCTCTCGGCTGAAAGGTGCACTCCCTGCCTCCGGAGGTAGGAGGCCGCCGCCGCGATCGGCAAATTAGGGCATTCGGGCCCGAGAAACCTTCGGAGACAAACACTGCGGACCACCGCAAACCCGAGCTCTGTTTAGCTTCTTCCTTCGCTCGCTCGTTCGCTCACGGCACACCCCAAAACCTAAGTCTCTCGGTCCGGTTCCCTGTCTGTCTCACCCATGTACCGTTCGTTCCTCGGTCTGAGCAGGAGAGACGCCGCCCGCTTCAGCCACTTCTCAGCCCTCGAATGAAAGGAAAGGTCACCCCGCTCCCCCCACACACCTTCGTCTCTCCGCGCCTTGGGCCCATGTTACTTTATTTTTATTTTTATTTTTTTGCATTACACGGGCCTCTCACTCTTGTGGCCTCTCCCGTTGCGGAGCACAGGCTCCGGACACGCAGGCTCAGCGGCCACGGCTCACGGGCCTAGCTGCTCCACGGCACGTGGGATCCTCCCGGACCGGGGCACAAACCTGTGTCCCCTGCATCGGCAGGCGGACTCTCGACCACTTTGCCACCAGGGAAGCCCATCGGGCCCATTTTAGAATGAGTCCAGCCACAGGAACTCAAGAGGGGTAGAGGGGGAGATCTCCCCCTCCCCCAAACAGGAAGGCACCTGGAACCCCGTTCCCACCGGCCACCCGGCTCCACTTTGGGTGCGTGAATCCTAGTTTGCCTCCTCCGGATCTTTAAATGATCTTCCACGTGTTATAACAGACTCACAAGGAGAGAAGCTTACGCATGTATTTCTTCTGAGTTTCATGCGACACGGGGAGCCCTCCTAAGAAAACAAAGAAAGACCCAGAGAAGCGTCCGAACCTAACATCTCTTCTGTTGGATCTGAGCAAAGAGAGGCAATCTGAAAAAGCAACTATACTCTGGCGGGGGTGCGGAGTGTGTGTGTGTGTGGGGGGGGGGGGGTGTGTGTGTGTGAGTGGGGGTGGGTGAGGGGGGGGTGGGTGGGTGGGGGGCGCGGGCGATGCCAAAGGAGGATGAGAACTCTTAGAAATTCTTAGGCATAGAAAATTAAGACGGATCCGGGCCCGCGCCTCTCCTTTTCTCGTGCGTTGGGAAGATCATTTGGCTCTCGCCGGCTGGGATGTCATCTCCCCACGAACCATCAGGCGAGCTGTGGGGCGGAAAGAGGGAGAGCAGGGTTCAGAAGAACGTGGAGAAGATGGACGCTAGATGCCCAGAGTCCACGTCCCCCGCCCCCCCCCCCCCCCCCCCGGGAGCAAGGATCTCTTCTTCGTGGGCACACGATCTTCCACCACGACCTCCGGACCGTGGTGCCAAGTCACGCCCACGCGAAGACAGGGCTCACCCAGGGATATGGGCTTGTGCCACAGAAAGGGAGACAGCAGGGAAGTCACCGAGCTTAAGGTATCTGACTCTCGTCGGGTCCTCGACAGGCGGAGGGACACATCTTTCCGACACGGTCGGGGCCGGCTTAGAGAACCGCTGCCGACGACCGCACCGCGAAGGAAGATGTCTCTGCGGTCTCGACAGAAGATCCAGTAGGTTTCCCAAGTGGCGGAGCTAGGAATCGATCGGCCAGGCAGGCGTGTCCAATCTTCAACTTTGGGAAGACACGCGGACTTTTACCCCCCCTTTTCGGCGGGGAGCCTGTAGAAGATCAGGCCGGGAGGAAGGACACAGTCTGTCAGTCGTTGCACGTGATGTTAACGTCCAGGCCAGGAGGAGCCATGCCAGGACTGACTCCACAAAAGGGAGAAGGTGACCAGTTGCCTTTTGAGGACCATGGCTCTCTACGCGGCACGGAAACCAAGGGAGCAGGGGCCAGGGTAGAGGCCGGCAGGGTCGTCAGAGGCCCAGCCAGGACAGAGACCGGTGAGGTGCGAGCCTGAACGAAGGCAGTAGAGGGGAGAGGGAGAGAGGGGATGGAGCAGGACCTATTTCGGTCCCGGAATCGGCAGAACCTGGTATCCCGGCGTGAGTCTTTAGAAACACCGTCCAACTCCACTCCACGGGCAAAATACAAGGTAGAGGGCGGAGCTCTCTGCACCCAGGATCCTCCCGAGACCCAGGCGAGAAGGGCCCTTCCCACGGATGGGCTCCACATCCCACCAGGGTCGGTCGGTCGGTCGGAAGGTCACCAAGACACAAAGAAGCACATTCTTTCTTTCGAGAAGCTCTGTCCCCAGGACCTGGCACTCAGCACACTGGTGATCTGCCAACCAGAACCCTTAAACACCTCCTCAGGTTCCAGGGGAAGGCTTTGCTCACCTCTTTTCGGCCCTACCTCTGTCCTCAAAACTAAAGGTAAAAGAACACACGAACACACACACACACACACACACACACACACACACACACACACACACACCAAAGGTAATGGAGTCCGAATACCACGAAGGCTCTCAGGTTGTGCTAGGGCCGTTGCCCAACAGCACTGTGAAGTGTGTGTGTGTGGGGGGGCGGTGGGGGTGATGTGTGTGGGTGTGTGGGGGTGTGGGTGTGTGTGTGGGTGTGTGTGTGTGTGCGTGTGCGTGTGACTCATAGGTGGATATTTTCCATAGGTGTGCACTATGGCACTGCAGGATCTGTGGTCGGTTGCTGAGTCCCCGGAGGTGGAAGCGCAGATACAGGGCCCTGAGTGTGAAGTTATCCATGGACGCTCACAGCGCGTGGGGTCGGGGTCGGCAGCCGTAACCCTCCATGTTGGTGGTTCAACGGTCAACTCTACTTTATAGATCAGAGAGGATAACGTCACGCGTTCACTGTTAATAACTTTTCCAAATAGTCTTTATCTTTTCAAAAGGAAGACATCATTTAATCCATTTCACAAGATGATACTGGGAACCTACTGCCCCAGCACGTGAATTATCCCTACAGAACACAAGATCCCTGAGAAGGAAGAGCCCTGAGCACTGAGATACCATGAAGGTAGGCTTTTAGATGATATTCTCTGCTTCTGCAGCTCGAGGTAAAACATGGGATGACTGGCTCTACCTATCCCATTCCAGTCTGTCAAACGCGAGCCCCCATGGCACGTCTCACCAGTGGTCGGTCCACGATAACTCCATCCATAGGAATTCTTGGCAGTTTTATGTTCAGGATCATTTCTTTTCCTGCCATTGATTGAAAACTCCCTGGACCCTGTTAGCAGCTACAGATTCAATGAGTCCAGTACTTCATAGGTTTTGTCATGTATTTAGAAGGGGAATCACCATCAAGTTGCTGAAATGAGGACTAAGTGTCTTTCAGATATGGAGATGGAAATAAATGGTGCTCTGCAGGGTGTGCGATGACAGGCACCCAGGATTCCTTCACCCAGCCCTCCCTTTGCTCCCTCATAGGTTCCTGGGAAATCCAAACACACACACACGCGCACACACACACACACACACACACACACACACACACACACACGGGGGGGGGGAGAGAGAGAGAGAGAGAGAGAGAGAGAGAGAGAGAGCTCTGGGTGTGCTATTTGCTCTCCATGATTTCACGTGCCTCTTGGGCATGGCTGACAGAGATAGATGGACATGAAGCAGCAGGACAGCAAGCTGGCATCTCGGCCGGCCTACAGAAGTTTCCCAAGTGAAATATCAACAGCAGGGCAGGGACGCCCACGTGACGTGGGAGAGAAGGGGGGTGGGGGGGGCGGCCCGCTGACCGACGTCGGTTCAGGTTTCCCGTCCCCCTCCGGCCGAGAACCTGCCTTCCGCTTCCTGCCCTCAAGTATGTGAGAGGAGCGTGTTTCTTTCCAATAAATACCGACACATCATTTCAGTCTGTTTGTGTGTTTGTTTTTGCTTGTTCTTTTTCTGGACGAGGCCAAAGAGCCCTTCCAGTGGAGGTGTGTGTACAAAGGAGGATCTGACAGAATGGGAGGGTGCGGGTCAGTCCATGTGCGAAGAAATCCAGAGAATCTGTCATAGCTGAGACTCGGGCCTTTTGCAGAAATAGGCCAAGAGAGTTCGGATTTGATGATTCACTGCCACATAGTCATCACAGCAGTTTCCTGGAAGGGATTGTGTTACAGGAGGCGGCGTGGCCCTCAGCCCTCAGGCCTCAACCCGGCAGGCAGGCAGGCAGGCAGGCAGGCAGGCAGGCAGGCAGGCAGCGGCTATTGTCTGTTGGTCCCGCCCCCACCCCCACCCCCACCCCCGTTCCTTCTCCAGAGCTCCTTCCTAAGTCCCCTTGGACTGACCTTTGCCAGGAGCGGGGGAGGGGAGGTCCGGACGATTCATTCCGCAGGGCCTCGTTCAATCGCTCGATTCAAATGCAGAAAGCTCTCCGGTCAGGTCGGAGCCTTTGACTTTGCCTCGAGCTTCTCTTTAATGAATGGCTTTTTCTCTTTTCTTTCCCCAATTTCGCCACCCTCAGGCTGCCCCCTCCAAACTGCAGGGAGGGAAGGAGGGAGAGAGGAGGTGACGGGAGGAGGACGTGTGAGAAACAGGCCTTTTCTCCAGGCAAAAGGTGTCCCCTCCTTTTCCTGACCCTGGAAACCCCACTACACCATTTGAGAATCATGGACATGTGTGGAAGCAGATGTCTTCACTTGAGATCTTCCTCCGCAGGAGGACAGAAAGGAGGGCCAGTGTGTCCCTCTTGTGCTGGCCGGTTCTTGTCACTTGAATTCAAAATAATCAATAGAGCATGGAGGCACATTTTGGGGCGGCCTACTCTGGGAGCTCAACAGTTCCCTCCTCTGAAAGTTCCTTGGAACATATTAAAGCTGAGCTGGTGACTCGTGTGTGTGTGTGTGTGTGTGTGTGTGTGTGTGTGTGTGTGTGTGTGAAGGAGATTTCTAGATGTCAGGGTCGAAGTAACTTTAGAAGTTTGAAATACCTCTGATGATGTCGTCGGGTGTTTGGTTCAAATTTCGGAGTGGCTCTCACAGAAACAGGCACGAGGATTCTTTCCATAGGAGCCGTTGTGGCCGTTTCTCTAAGGTTTTCATCAAGTTCTCTAGCTTCCGTCTGCAGGGCTTCAGGCAAAAGGCCGTTTTAGGCCTCAGTGATGCCAAGCCAAAAGGGTGGGAGAAAATGGCCAACATTCATGGAGAGAGTCGTAGCCAGAGATTGAAGGGAACTCACAAAACTTCGGGATGCAGTCCCGTTTTCAGGTTAAGAACAACACCCTAAGGGAAACGAGTAGCACCAGAATTTCATATCCAGAAGTGTGTATCCCTGTCTCATGGAAACATAATTTTGGCCTCCAGGTAACGTATGCAAATAGCTGTATCGCCAAGGAAATAAGAAGCCTCACTGAGAGTTTCTGAATTAAGGAAGGTAAGGAGAAAAAGATCAGTGATTCCATCCTGCTGACAGAGGTATAAGTTACCAAATGGATATCCATCTTTAAAAATAAAAAAAGAAACTTGGGTTTTCCTTGTTTGTTTCTGTTTCCCTTGTATGTGGAAAACAAAAGATTTAACCATCAGTCCTAATCCCACTCCCTCTCTTTTTTTTTTTTCCAGATTTTTTTTAAAAATATTTGAAATATAATTCATTTACAATGTCGTGTTAGTTTCAGGTATACGGCACAGTGATTCAGTTCTCTCTCTCTCTCCCTCCCTCCCTCTCTCATATATATATATATATATATATATATATATATGTATGTATGTATATATATATATATATATATATATATATATAGAGAGAGAGAGAGAGAGAGAGAGAGAGAGAGAGAGAGAGGAGAGAGAGACACGGAGACGGAGACAGAGAGACAGAGAGACAGAGATTTTTATAAATCTCTATCTATCTATCTATCTATCTATCTATCTATCTATCTATCTATATCTACACATATATATTTTAGCGGCTTCCCCGGTGGCGCAGTGGTTGAGAGTCCGCCTGCCGATGCAGGGGACACGGGTTCGTGCCCCGGTCCGGGAAAATCCCACATGCCGCGGAGCAGCTAGGCCCGTGAGCCTGTGCGTCCGGAGCCTGTGCTCCACAACGGGAGAGGCCACAACAGTGAGAGACCCGCATACCGCAATATAAATAAATGAATGAATGGATGAATAAATAAATAAATAAATAATTTTGAAAAGATTCTTTTTCAGATTCTTTTCTCTCATAGGTTATTACAAAGTATTGAGTAGAGTATCCTGTGCTCTATAGTAGGAGATGCTTGTTGATTCCCTATTTTATGTACAGTAATGTGTATATGTTCATCCCACCCAACCCCCTAAGTATCCCCCGCTTCCCCAGTCAGTCCCATTTTACACAAGTAGTCATACACATCCTCCTCCTCCTCCTCCTCCTCCTCCTCCTCCTCCTCCTCCTCCTCCTCCTCCTCAGGTCACTCAACCCCATGGAAGTCATTCTTGCTCTTCTTGGAGTCCAGTTTTTCCATCGGTTCTGCCGGCCCTGCCTGATGATTGAGCGTGACTGGACGAGTGCCGGTTCCAAAAAAGTTTTCAAGAGCTTCTGTGAAGAACTGTAGGATTTGCCCAGTGAAAGGGGTGCCTCGATCTGATCACCCGGAAGCCTGTGGAAGGCAGACCCCAGGCGGCAAGCACATTTCGTTTCTTTAACAGTCTCTGTGCCACGGTGAGGACATCAGGCTTGCGGTGAGGGAAGACCTCAACCCACACGGAAAACATAGCCACGGTCACAAGAATGTTTGGATGACCCCTACGAAGTGGCAGTGGAGGGCTTCCCCGGTGGCGCAGTGGTTGAGGATCCGCCCGCCGATGCAGGGGACACGGGTTCGTGCCCCGGTCCGGGAAGATCCCACACGCCGCGTGGCGGCCGGGCCCGTGAGCCATGGCCGCGGAGCCTGTGCTCCGCCACGGGAGAGGCCACAACAGTGAGAGGCCCGCATCCCACAAAAAATAAATAAATAAATAAATAAATAAATAAGTGGCAGTGGAATGAAGTCCAGTGGCTGGGGGTCCGAGGATCCAGAGAGAGGAGGTTTTCTTTCCAGAGAGAAAAAGTTCCCCCCCACCCCCACCCCCACCCCCCAGGGTTACAAGCACGAGAGGTCAGACGTCGCCGTTCCCGTTGCCGGTAGACCGTAGAAAATCTTCCTGCCCACGTCTATTGACAATCGGACTCCTCTTCAAGACACCGTGGGATGGGCGGGTGAAGGAATGCAAGGGGAGGGGCAGGGGGGAGGTTGGCCAGGGAGCAACCGGCTGGGCCGCCGTCTCGTCTCGTCTCGTCTCGTCTCGTCTCGTCTCATCTCGTCTCGTCTCGTCTCGTCTCGTCTCCCGTCTGCCATAGCCCCGACCGGATGCTGAAAGGACAGAATGGACTTGCTCCACCCACGTGTGCCCCGCCACCCCCACCATCTTTCAACGGGCTGTTGTTGCCGCCTCGGCGTGAAAGTCGGTTAGAACATCTCCGTGATACTGGGTACAGTCCCTTTCGTGTGAACCTCCATTTTGACGACGACAGACAGCCCTTTATGCCAGGGCAGAGAAGACTTCCGGGAAGAAAGATCCCATCATTTCTGGAACCGTTAGAACACATCGGTGTACAGACACAAGCCAAAGAAGACTTCACGTCGTTCCTTCCTCTTTGGACAACGCTTCCCGTGTCATCGAACCTCCCCAAGAAACTTAGTCAGTTTCATCTCTCTCATTTCTCAGGAGAGAGAACACATTTTTTGAGCTACTTGGAGGGCCCTCTCCTCCTGGATCCTATCTCTAAGTCCAAAGGACTTCATCGGTCCTTCAATTTGGGGGCAAGTGTGTCCAAAATATCCAAAAGATTGTAAGGCACTTCATCAGATGATAGGTCACCGTGAAACAGTGCTTCCTTAGGCACGTCACCAGCATCCCAAGGAAAGACTTGCTAGGCAGAGAGAGAAGCTTCTTTTTCAGTTCTGAGCCAGACCTGGTTCTTTGACTATCGAGAGGACTAAGTCGATGTGAGTCCTCCGAGACCTGATAAAGGCAGCCTAGAAAATAAGTGATGACTTTTGACAAAGACATAAGCTTTTCTCTCTCTCTCTCTCTCTCTCTCTCTCTCTCTCTCTCTCTCTCTCTCTCTTTCTTCCTTCTTTCCTTCCTTCCGTCCTTCCTTCCTTCCTTCCTTCCTTCCTTCCTTCCTTCCTTCCGTCCTTCCGTCCTTCCTTTCTTTTCCTTCCTTCCTTCCTTCCTTCCTTTCTTTCTTTCTTTCTTTCTTTCTTTCTTTCTTTCTTTCTTTCTTTCTTTCTTTCTTTCTTTCTTTCTTTCTTTCTTTCTTTCCCTCCTTAAAGATAAAGGAAAAGATCCTTTCCTAATCTAATCTAATCTCTCATGATGGACAGAGCAGACCGATAGAAGAAAAACCCAAACCCTAAACCCAAACCTGGTCCTTTGAACAGAGAGAGGCAACTAAATCTTAATTTGGCACTGGTTTCAATGTTGATGTGAAAAGTCATTTCTGTCTTTGTATCCATCCTCATCCAGTCCTGACCACAGATCTGATTCCTTTCGAAAGCCTCTTTTCTTCACACGCCTTTTCCAATCGTCTGTGCCCATTTTTAGCTTGTCCCTTGATTTCTTTCTTTCCCATTGAGAAATGACTACCTTTAGGACTAAAACCTCTCGCTCCTTCCCCCAAACCTCATCTCCATACTTCCTAATTTGCCTCCACC
Organism: Kogia breviceps; assembly: GCF_026419965.1. Taxonomy (NCBI): domain Eukaryota; kingdom Metazoa; phylum Chordata; class Mammalia; order Artiodactyla; family Physeteridae; genus Kogia; species Kogia breviceps. The sequence continues at coordinate 35,073 of NW_026711560.1, read as the reverse complement.
CGCGCGCCCCCCCACCCCCCCACCCCCCGGAAAAAAAAAAAAAAAAAAAAAAAAGTCCTCTTCCTCCCATGAGGATGGCGACATCAGGTTCAGGTCCTTAAAGAAGGACCACACACGTTCCTTCTTTACAATGCTTCGTCCTTGGACACTGTCTTTTTTCTTTTCTTTCTTTTTTTTTTTTTTTTTCCTTCAGTGAAAGTAAGGAAGCCAACCGCAGTGAGCAGCGTGAACATGGAATACTGTGTAGAAGTCAAGGCTCCTACCTAGTACAGTCTTTCCCTAAAGCACAAGATCTAGCTAGGCGTGGAACCGAACATGCTCAGTCTCTCCTCCGTAAAAGGTCCAAAGAAGGGAGACCCTCAGACTTGTGGAGCCATGAACGTTTCAGTATTTTATCTTATGTGGCGATGATGTAGACACTCGCTGAGATTTCACCCTGTCATGGCACTTAGCCAAGCTGTAAGCCCAGAGATGACCAGAGATGCTGGAAAATCTTGAAGTCGGCCTACAGAAAACAAGCACTGGGGGGAAAGTTCCCCTTAAACATTCTTATCTCGTCCACACCTATGTCCTCTGTTTGTCATGAGCAATCCTACTTAGATGATTCGTGAACATTTCAGGAGACACGAAAGCAGTTCAGTTCAGTTCGTCGTGATCCCTACACCTCCCGCCCGCCCCCCTCCCCTTTCACGTGAGAGATTTTCTTCCCGATTTCAGAGGGGAGAAGTAAAGGAGAGTCAGAGCGTCCCTCTCGCGGTGTGGTGTTGTCACTCTAATTCCAAAACATCCGTACGCCACGGAGGCACATTTGGGGGCGTCCTACTCAGGGCCCCAAGACTTTCAGAGTCAAACCTAAGGAGGATGTAAATGTACTTCACGCCACCGAACCCGAACCGGTGAGGTGAACCCGGTGGCTTCCTAGGAGATGACGTGTCATCGGCCCACCAGTTTAAAACACAGAACCAAACACCCTCTCCCCGACGACTCGGAGCAAGTGAGTCCGTGGGTGTGTCGGAGAGGGTCCTCTGCTCCAGCTGGGTCCATAAGCACTGCACACGAGAGTAGGTAGGTAGGTGTTCACGGTGCCCTTGGGAAGGAAAGGCGGGGAGAATTTTATTTCGAAAAGCTTATCTCCTCACAGCATTGACACTACGAACGATGATGCAACTTCATCGGGGGGTGGGCGGGGGCGGTGAAGGAAGGCCAGGGAGCCCGGCCACATAGAAGAGCCACGGAGAGCGTCTGTGACCGCAAGGATGTCCACGTACCGGTGACTCCTCTCAGTTGGGGCGGGGAAGGGGGGCGCGAGATTCCCGTGTGTACGTCCGCATCGATCAGTCGTGGGAGAGGGAGGAGAAACGATGTTCCCTCCACGATCCTTCTGAGTTGTCGCCTGAGAAGTTCCTGTCCCCAAGAGACAGCTCGAGAAGAGAGCAACCCACGGCCGGGGGACGCGTGCACTGTGCCCCCCCCCCCCACCACCACCACCACCACCACCACACACACACACGCACACACACACGCAGGAGAAGCCCAAGCCAGAATTCACTGACTCGAAACGAAACGGCGGGCTCTGAGCTTGAGCTTGAGCTTGAGCTTGAGCTTCTGGAGGAGGAAGATTTTGGTCCTCCTTTCAGGTCAGGAAGAAGAGGGAGGGAGAGGCGGGGAGGCAGAGCGGCAGAGCGTCCCGGTAGCCCACCCGTCGCGTCCGAAGCGCCTGAAATTCCAACTCACGTGTGTGCCAAAGCGGTCCATCTCGGGGTGCCCCATCCCGGTTCCCTCCCCGCACGGAGAGCAATGTTCCGTCCCGATTCACTGAAAAGCTCCCAAAGGGCCTTGGTGTGAGTCAGTGGACCTAGGCCCATCCTGCCTCCTCTTCAAATCATTTCTATCCATACAGAAGAAAAGACACCATCGCCACCCGCCACGGCCCGCCAGAGGCAACGCGGCTATCCCCTTCAGCAGCGCAGCTATCCCCGGGGAAGGGGGATTCCGTAGCATGCGAACATCAGTCCAACATCGCTTCCGGCTTCCTGACTTCTCGTGGAAAATGAGGATGCCACATGACCGACCGGGGATGGGGGGGGGGAGTGGGGATGGGTGAGGGAGAGGGAGAGAGAAAGAGAGGAAGGGAGAAAGGGAGGGGAGGAAGGCGGGCAGGGGGAGAGAGACGAGAGAGAGAGAGAGAGAGAGAGAGAGAGAGAGAGAGAGAGAGAGGGGGGGGGGGGAGGGAGGGAGGAGGGAGGAGGGAGGGAGGGAGGGAGGAGTGGGGGTGGGGGGGGAGGGAGGGAGGAGGGAGGAGGGAGGGAGGAGGGAGGAGGGAGGGGGAGGGAGAGGGAGGGAGGGAGGGAGGGAGGGAGGGAGGGAGAGAGAAAGAGAGAAAGAGAGGAGGGGGGCAGGAAAGAGAGAAAGAGTGGGAGGAAGAGCAGGGGTGGGGGGCTGGGAGAGCCAGAGAAGGAGAGAGAGAAAGACAGAGAGCGAGTGACAGAGACAGAGACAGATAGAGGCCGAGAGCCAGCGACTGGGAGCCAGGTAAAGGACACTGTGCTTGGGTATCTTCTGAGTGTTTGCAC
>NW_026711560.1:0-20000 GCF_026419965.1 Kogia breviceps | reverse complement strand
CTCGGAGGCCGGCCGGCGCGCGCTCGCTCGCTCGCTCCCGCGGACGGGGGGCGGGGGCGGCGGGGCTCGGGCCGAGGCACGGCAAACCCCCCTCCCCGCCCACCCGCCGGGAGCGGGGCGGTGCGGTGCGGACACGGCGGCCGGCCCGCGACGGCTGGCCGGGGGACCCGACGACCCGGCGCTCGGGGCGAGCGCGTCGGGGCGGGGCGCGGCGGGGGGGGGACGGAAGGCGGTCCCCCACCTCACCCAACACGCCACGACGTCGGCGGACGGGCGGACGGGCGGCGGCGGCGGCGGCCCACGGAGCGGGGCCGCGGCAGGCCCGGGAGGCGAAACACACCGGGACGCGGCCCGGGGGTCGGCAGACGCGACGGACGAGGCAGAGCGACGGAAGGGAGAGAGGGCCGACGGGGCGCGGCTGGCTCGCCCGCCGTCGCGGAGACGCGACGACGACGTCACAGAAGCCGTGGGCGGGAGGGGGCGCGGCCGCACGCCGCCGCGGGGGTGCCCGTTCCTAAGGGCCCGGACGCGAGTCGGCCACCGGGGCACGACACGGGGTCTCACCGCCAGAGGCCTCCAGCGCAGGGGCGGTCCCGCGGCACCCAGGACGCCGACTGGCCTTTCCTCGGCCCCCCCACGGGTCCCCCCTCGCGGGGCTCGCGACCTCCCCCCGCCAAACACCCACGAGCCGCGGCCTGCCCGCGACAACACTCTTCCCGCGCGCGCGCACCGGTCCGCCCCACCTCGCGGGCCCCCCACCACACACACACACACACACCCCTCCGCTGCCGCGCCCGACTTCTCCGCCTCGGGAACCGTGAGCTCTCCACCCGGGGACGCCGCCCGCCGGCCGAGGCGGCCGTGGCGGGGGGGGGCGACACCCTCACGTGGGCGAGGACGGCTCGGTCCCAGACGGTGGAAGGGGGACGCGGTGCGGCCGGGTGGGGTGGGGTGGGCCGGGGGAGGGGGCGGCGGCGGCGTCGACGGCGACGGGGAGGGGGCGGCACGCGCACACGGCGAGGGCCGCGGGGCAGGGGCGCGGGGCGCCCGCCCAGGGAGGGAAAGTGCCGAGGCACGACCGGGCCACCAGGAAAACAAGCGCGGGGTCCCACCGCCACACACACGAGGGCGGTCCCACGACGCCTGAGACGCCGGCCGGCCCCAGCCACCCCGGGGCCTCCCACGACCCGGCCCCGCCGCCAGGCCCCGCGTGCGACGGTCCCCCCGCGTACCGCGGAGGGACCCCGTCCGTCCAACCGAGCTCAAACCCCTCCGTCCTCGCCAGATCCGCCGTCGTCCGAGTCCGACCCCCGGGGCCCGCGCCCCGGGTGAACGCCCCCGAGCGAGGCGGCCCGCACCGTGCCCGCAACACCGCCACCGGCTGCCGACTCGCGGCGAGGGCAGGCGCGACGGGCTCCTCGCGGCTGCGGGACTAGGGAGTCGTCGGGACGCCCGGGCGTCCCCGCCCGCCCCCCTCGGCCTCGCCACCGAGAGGGGGGTGTGTCACCGCACGCGCACGCGCACGCACGCGCACGCGCGGCCCCGCGCCGGACGCCCGGCCTTGGCGGGACCCTCCCCCGACTCAGAGGGGGGGAGGCGCGGGCCGCGGTAGGCAAAGAGCGGCGCCCGGCCCCACCGCGGGGCCGGCGCAGAGAACCCTCCCGCCGCGAAGGCGAGGGGCTCCGCCCACGTGCTCTGGCAGTCGCCAACACCGTGGCCACTGCACGCGCGGGAGGGGCAGCGGCTGGGGGGTCCGGTACCCCAAGGCTCCCTCTCGGATCGCTAGAGAAGGTTTCCTCACCGAGGGGGCGTCGTCCCCCCAACCCATCGTCTCCCCTTCGGGCCCGCCCACGGAGGCGCTCCACGAGCCGCCAAAGTCCACGACTGGGCGGGGTTTGGGAGAGGGGTCTGCGGTATGGGTAAGCACGAGGCCCAGAGGAGCGTTCGCGGCCACAGCCGGGGGCACAACCTCCGCCGCCCCCAGGCCCGTCCATCGGGGGCCCCGAGAGGAGGGAGCACGCCCGAGAGGGGCGGAAAGACCCCCTTCTCTCACAGGCCCCGGCCCAACGCGCTCGCCACCCACGCCCGCGTGCGACCCCCTCCCCCCCGACCGCCACAAACACACACACACGTGGGGGGGGAGGGTGGGCACACGCGGACGCTCGCCTGGCCCGAGTCAGTCCCCCCGTGCCACAGCAACACCGTGGGAGGACGACCGCGACGAGGCGGCCCCTGTTTCCCCCAACCGAGGGAGGGAAAACAGAGGCACGCCTCCCTTACCGTCTCGACCCCCCCAAGAGAGCCACTCACGGGACGCACCACCGCGGCGGCGGGGACCCCGAGGAGCACGCTGGGAGAAGGGAACGACACCACCGCTCGGCCTCGGGCACCTGAGGGACGACCTGGAGCGCTCCAGGGGCACCACAGAGGATCGAACGAGGCACGCTCACGCGCCGGCAGGGGCGCGCGGCGCAGCGGCGGGACGGCACCCCCCCACCAACGCGGGGAGGACCGCCCACGGGGGCAACACGCCGAGGAGGCGAAGCGAGAGCGTCTGCTGCGTCCGAGGACCACGGCCCCGCCACCCACGCCGTGAGGCAGGGGGCGGGAGGCCGAAGGTCAGGGCCGGGGACCACCACCCCTGCCCTTCCCCACACCCCTCGACAGGCCGGGAGAGCGTGAGGAGAGAGGCGGGGAGGCCCGCGGACAGAACGAGAAGAGCGGTCCCGTTCGCCAAGAACGTCCGTCCCTCGTCTGGCGCGACCTTAAGGCCCGGCCCAGGAGAGCGCGACATCACCACATCAATCAGTCATGCCAGAGAGCCAGGGACCACCCGGCCCCGAAGGGGAGGGGCACACACAGCGAGGACCATCACCAGAGGAGCCTGCTTCGGCCTCACCGGCGGCACCCCAAACCCCCTCTTTCTTTTTTTTTTTTTTTTTTTCCTCTCAGGCAAAAGTGGCCGACGACCCCGCGAGTGAGGAGAACGCCTGACACGTGGCACGGAGCCTGCGGGGTGGGGTCGTCGTCTCAGCCACCACCGGGTGCCTGCGGCGGGGAGGGGAGTCACACGGGGTAGAAGACCCAACGCCCCGCCGCCCCGCCGCCCTCGGGTGAGCCAGAGACCGGAGGCGGCACCGCGGGTCGGGTCAGCCGGACGCACACACGAGAGCCGGCGCGCAGGCCCAGGCGGGCGGCTCAAGTGGCGAGGGTCGGCTCGGCCACCAGACGGCGATCCAAAGCCCAGAACCCTGCGCGCGTCCAGACTCCCAAAGTCCTCAGCGACAGACGCCAGAGAAGACCGTGTCAGCACCTATCTGGTGGCAAAAAAGGCCCATTTCGGGCGAAAAAAATCACGGCGCCCGGCAGCGGGGCCCACGCACGCGTCGCAGGGGGGGTCCCCGGGACCTCGGTCCGGCCGCCTGTCCCCAACACTTCCCCATCCACACCAGCCCCGGAGCTCTCGGGGCCATCTGGTCGACCCGAGGAGCTTGGGGGGAGTGGGGGGGGGGGGGTGGGGGGGGGAGGGGGGGCGGGCCAAGCGGGGCGGGCAAACGTGGGAGAGGGCCGCGAGCCGGGTCGCCCTCCCCGGTTCACCCGCACGGGCAGGTACCGGTCCCTCCGAGTCTCCGGGCCAAGACTTGGTGAAAGGAAAAGAAATATCTCACTCGGCCGTCTCCGACGAGCGGGCCCCACGGGGGACCGCGCCCGGGCCCGGGCCGCCCTATCCGGGCCACCCAGGACGGCTCGGGCGGGCCGGTCCCCACCCCCACCCCGGCCGGGACTCGCGGCGGGTGGAGGAGAGGGGGCGGGGGAGGGAGGGTGAGAAAAAACTCAAAGTCCGCCGACCAGGACCCCCCGTGGGCACGCTGAAGGGCCGGGTGCGCCCTCCCCGGCCACCCGCGCGAGCAAGGCCCGGTCCGTCCACGTCCACGGACCCAGGGGCACTTGGAAACATTTTGCCCCGGGAGGCGCCTCCCAGGCGACCAGAGCCCACGAGGGAGGGACCGCACCCGGGCCCGGGCCCGGGCCGGTCTCTCCGGGTCACCCCTCGCGGCCCAGGCCGGTCCCCACCTCCCGAGTCCGACTCGGCCAAACATCGGTGAGAAAGAATCCGACCACCGGGAGGGGCCCCACGCGCGCCCGCCACCGAGCCCGTCGCGCCCGCCACCGGCCTAACCTAAACGCACGGGCCCGGGCCGGTCCCCCACCTTCCGGAGCGGGGCGCTGTGGGGACCGCGGAAGAGAGGAAGGGAGGGTGGGGGGGGTCGGGGAATGAACGCTCCAAAGGGTGAGCCAGGAGAAAGCCCGACCGACCGCCCATCCGCAGGCGCTCCGGAGGGCGCGGAAGACCCTCTCCCTTCCCACCGCGGCGGCCCGGCCCAGGTCGTGTCGGGTGGCCGGGTCGGTCCCCGCGGCCGGAGGGGAGCGGACGGATGCTGGTCGACCGGGCCAGGCGGTCCCCCAGAGCGGCTCGAGAGCGCGGCGACGGTCACACCCTCATAGACCTGCACGCCCAATCTCAAGCGACAGCAGGAGGCGCCCACGCCTGGGCGCCACCGGGACAGTGGCCACCAGCGTCGCCTGGCTGCCGGAACTCTGCCTCGGGCCCGGCGGCCGACTCACAGCCCTCACGAAGGTCGCCGAAGCTCCAGAGACAAGGGACAATATAAAAGCGGCCGCCAGGTGGCTCCCGACAACCGGCTCCAACGTCCCCGGGCCGGATCCCTGTCGCCGGCCGGCCACCGAGGACGCGGCGGCAGCGCCGGGCCGCCCAAACGCCCGAGCTCAGCCCGGGACGAGGCGGCGGGCGTCTGGCGCGGCGGCCCCGTGTCGTCCATCTCGGAGCTAGCTCCCCGGTCGGCACGACACGACACGGTGCGACCCGGGCAGCAGACGGGGGTGGGGGGGTGGGGGGCGGGGGAAGCCGGGGAGATGTCGCCGGGAGGCTGTCTCGGAGGAGACGCGCTCCCCAACGCGATTCCTGGGCGGGGGGGAAATCCCGCGGAGACGCCGGCGGGGCCCGGGGCGCCCGGCACGGGTTGCCCAGAGGGGCACGAGCAAGATCCCCGGCTGCCCGGACGGGGGGGAGGGAGGGAGGGAGGGAGGGAGGGAGGGAGGGAGGGAGGGAGGGACGGATGGAGGGACGGAGGGACGGAGGGACGGATGTAAGGACGGAGCGGAGGGACGGATGTAAGGACGGAGGGACGGACGGAGGGAGGGAGGGAGGGAGAGAGAGAGGGACGGAAGTCGGGGACTGGCAAACCGAAACCAGGCAAGCGCTCAGGGAACAACGCAGGAATTCGTCCAAAGACAACACATCGGTGCTGCGAGGGTGGGGAAAATGCACTTGCGGTCACGAGAACATGGATTTCATAACGGACTGACCACGATCCATCACGGGCCGGGCGGGGGTGGGGGGGGTGGGGGCGGGTGAGGCGGGGGTTGGGGGAATGCGGGCGGCTGGGGGGGAGGGGGCGAGGGTGGAGTCAATAGCCATCCACTAAAGAAACTGAGTTCCGGTACGTCGACACAAGGCAACACTCTGAGTGCGAGTGTGTGTGAGCGTGTGTGTGCGTGTGCGTGCGTGCGTGTGTGTGTGGAGTGCGGTGAGTACTGACAGCGAACCGTAGTCCCACCAGGACCACACCAAACCATACCAACCAAGAAGTCAAGCTGTAGAACTTCTCTGGCCTTTAAAACAAAGAGAAAAGCGTGCACGTATCGCATACGTACACACATTACGTACGCTTGTGGCATACGTATACGTGGACGTGGACGTATAAAGGCCTAGGACAAGCCCAAGCACATCCCGTCAGGGGAGCCTATCCAAAACAGACCAAGACCTCACACAATTCAGCCTCCAGAAAACAAGCGACCCAGTGAGAAAAGTGGGCAGGAGGCCAGAACAGAACATTTTCATTAGAGAAAAAAAAGAAGAAGAGAAAAAAAGAAAAAAAGAAAAAAGAAAGAAAGAAAGAACACAACTTTCTTAGTAAAAACCAAACAAACAAAACACAACAACAAAACAAACAGAAATAAAACAGAAAACCTCTTTTAGTGAAAGAATCCAACGGGGCAACGAAAAAAGCGCACACACGCATCTCTCTGGACGAAGATATTCGGACAGGCACAGGATCTGGAGTTGCGACAGCAAGTTCGTACAAGCAGAAAAAGTGCCTCCTTCCTCCCGATCCAACACGTATTTTTCAAGCTGAGAGAGACCACCACCACCGTGGCACGCCGGAGGGAGGACTCAGAGATGTCACCCGGCGGGTGAGAGAACGGCTCTCCGACAAAAGACAGCAGTATGGAAAACAGAAAGGAAGTCCCTCAAAACACTGCACAGAAAACTACCATGCGACCCAGCAACTCCACTAAGTGCCCACGGAGGGGGTAAAGACGACATGTACATGTCTATCTGTACCAACACCTGTAACGATGTAGAGATAGGTACGGACGCACTGTTAGCGCTCTCTGTGCCCGTACGTCTATATCTATGAGAGAAGGACCGGGTGGGGGGTGGGGGGTGGGGGGTGGGGGTGCGGAGAGAGAAGTGAGACAAAGAGTGGACAGTCACGTGAGTGCAGTAGGTAAGGAAGATTAAGACGACAAACAAACTCCCAACAGTGGTCCTGTAAGTCAACCATCAAGATTTCGATATCATGATGTCATCAAGCACCAACCCTTCTGAAGGGACACAGCGACACACAGGGCTCACTTGGCAGGGCAGTTCAGGACCCTAAAATGACCGTGAAAGGTGAAGCTCGAAAAAGCAATCTTGTTCATCCACGGGGGGAAAATACCGTTCTCCCACGACATTCAAAAATCCTATCAGGGGGCTTCCCTGGTGGCGCAGTGGTTGAGAGTCCGCCTGCCGATGCAGGGGACACGGGTTCGTGCCCTGGTCCGGGAAGATCCCACATGCCGCGGAGCGGCTGGGCCCGTGAGCCATGGCCGCTGGGCCTGCGCGTCCGGAGCCTGTGCTCCGCAATGGGAGAGGCCACAACAGTGAGAGGCCCGCGTACCACAAAAAAAAAAAAAAAAAAAAAAAAAAAAAAAAAAAATCCTATCAAAACATTTTAAAACTCTCTTACTCGCTCACCATTTAAAAGGTAGAGAAATAAAAAGAGAGCCAAAGTACGATTTATTGAGTGGTGGACCGTCAAAGAAAGCATGCCATGAAAGCCTCCGATTCATTTTGGAAGGTCCTAGGAACAGCAATCTTCAACATTGCTCTCCTGCCTGCCTTCTTGGCGTGGTATCTTTTCTACATCTGGATAAGCAGTCCTAGGTTTTGTGTGTTTGCTTGTTATTCCCCTAACTGAAGATCAGCCTCCAACACGATAACCCTTTGTGCCCTCTGGGTCCTGAACTCTCTTCTCTGGAAGTGCTTTTCTGAATGGGAACGGTTTCACCAACGTCATCGCCTGGAGACATCTTCAGCCTGTCCTCCCCCCACCCGCACCCCCGCCCGCCCCCCACCCTCTTCCTCCTCCTCCTCCTCCTCCTCCTCCTCCTCCTCCTCCTCCTCCTCCCCTTCCTCCTCCTCCTTTTTTTTCTTTGTTTTCTTCAGCTCTCCTTGCGCTGGTCTCTCACACGGTGGCAGCGTTGTCCTAGGCATGCCCAGGTGTCTCCTAACCCCATCCAAGTGATGACTCCCAGCGTCATCATTTTGGGTTTCTTAGCCGCACTTTCGTCGTTCCCGGGCAATTCTTTCTTTTTATTTTCCATGGACGGGGGAGACCAGACCGGGGCGGGGGGCAACACAACGACACACTGCGTGTGACCTGGGAAACAGACACATACACGCCAGGCAATCACCGACAGGCTCTGAAAGAGGATCGGTCCCCGGACACGGGGCACGCACGTTTGTTATCGGTGGAGTCACTGCAGACCGAACGGGAAGCAGCAGACTTTGAACTTGACGCAGCTACCGTTCATCCATCGCGGAAACTGACATTTGAAACACGTAGTTAGGCTCTTGGTGCGATTTCACCTAGTCATTGACATGTGTGCACAGTGGAACCATGGAAAGTGAGACAACCCCCCCACCCCACTTTTACCAAAGGTCGCCAAATGAAGACTCTCGTTTGTTTACAAACCAAATTTCCTATCCTTAAATTTGGTGGGAGCTTTCCCTAAGGATTGCACGGGAAGGTGACTTCCTCAAGCGTTGGAGTAGTTTTCCTTAGAACTAGAGAATTAGAATTCTGCTGAATGATGAACACACACCTCGCTTAAGTTTCTGCTAGGAAATCCACGCACCATGTGGATCGAACGAAAAGCAAAATGATTTTTTAACAAGGTCTTCTCTCCACTTCAGACGAATTTTACAGGGCGGGGAGGGGGGAGGCTAGGCTTCTCTGTTTTTCATTTAAGGTCCTCTGAAACGTCAGTAAGTGTTCGTGATCCTACTCACGTGTACTCTTGTCCTCCATCCAATCGTCAGTCATCTGGCAGAAGGAGAGCCTGCCTCATCCACGGCAAACAACATTCCGACACTCAATGAGAAAATACATTTCTGGTGCTTTCGCCAAAAATTGCAAAGCCCCTTATTTAAGCTAATGGAATTTAAAAGAAATCCCTAGTACCTAGGAACAGAACAAAGTGAAAGAAACACAACGCACAGACTTGGGGGATAGAAAGAAAGAAAGAAAAAGAAAGAAAGAAAGAAAGAAAGAAAGAAAGAAAGAAAGAAAGAAAGAAAGAAAGAAAGAAAGAAAGAAAGAAAGAAAGAGGAGAGAGAGAGAGAGAGAGAGAGAGAGGAAGGAGAGGAGAGGAGAGGAGACAAGAGGAGAGGAGAGGAGAGGGAGGGAGGGAGGGACGAAGGAAGGAAGGAAGGAAGGAAGGAAGGAAGGAAGGAAGGAAGGAAGGAAGGAAGGAAGGAAGAAAGGAAGGAAGGAAGAAAGAAAAGATCTCTCAACCTAAAAGTTTTTGTGACAAACGGACAATCTATGATTTGGTAGGTTAAAAAATATTTTTGGAACGTAAAGTTCTTTGAGACACGAATGGAGAAGAAAACAAGAAAAGGACAATCAGAATTCGGAACCCTCAGAAACCTGAATCGGTCATGAACAGGAACTAGGAAGCCAGGGTGAACGGCGTCTGTGACACCAGTGATTCTGGACTGGCAAAGGGATGATTCCATTTCACCAGCATACATTTTCACACAGTGTCACTTTTTAAAAATGTTTTCTTTTCCCCAGAGTGATGCCAGAGGTGTGGACTCATACATCGAAACATCTTTAGTCTTTCTGTAATAAGGAGACAGAAGTAGGTCCACTGAGACTTGTCGAGCCATGAACGAACGTTTCCATAGGTTATCTTTGGAAAGGATCCAGACATTCCACGAATTCCCCATCATTCCACTTATGCCAACTCTGAAGTTTCTAAAGTGACCCAAAAGGTCTGGGCGAGACTGTTTTTAAGTAGACATACCACAAAACATAACGCTTCTTAAGGAGTTCCTGCACCTAGAGCTATCGACATCACTTGTTCGAGATCCCATGACGACGAGATGGCCCGTGAACACTTCCTGAGACTTCAGACGATGATGTCAGCCATCATCCCCAAGTTCTTTTTCTTGCCGACGAATCTGGTTCACTCCCGTGAACTTACTGGATTTGGGGTCGACGTAGATAGAAGGAAAGGATGACCTCGAACGCTGATCACGCTAAAGACATGCCTAGTTTCATAAAACCCATACCTTGACCTTGGCTATTCTCGGCTGAAGGGTTCAGCCTAGATCACCACCTGAACTTGCCTAAAACCTTTGGGTCCCTTCCCTTTCTAGTGGACTGAATTCCGGAGTGCTCCCTTCTAAGCCATTCAAGAGAGCTCTCTCACGAGTTCATTGTGGCACTCGGATCCCTACGCAGAAACAGGCCAGCTCTAGAAGGGAGCTACAGACATACAGTACCTGTTACCAGGCCCTTTCCAGATTCTGGCACAGCAGTACCAGAAAAATGAAGGTCGTTTCCACAAGGCTTCTAAGGCTAGCACGGCAAAACTTTTTTTTTTTTTTTTTTTTTTTTTTTTTTTTTTTTTAATTAAAAGAGATAGCTTGTACACAAGGGAGAAGGCGGTGGGTGGGGTGGGGGTGAGAGGCAGCCCCACCCCCCCCACCCCCCGAGTTGCTTGGATCACGAAAGGGAGAGTTTGTCTCGGGATCACTGATCATTTCCAGAAATCCTCCAAATTCTTGGATCATCAGCAGCTGGTTCCACGGTGGCTACCTGTGGGGAATACCAAGTGCTTCCACGAGGGGAAAGAAGCGCATGAGAATGTTCGGCAAGAAAGCACAGGAACAGATAAGGGTTCAATGTACAGCTGAGCTTCTCGTCTTGGGACAACTAGGTATAGTCGTGGGTGGGTGTCCACAGAGGAAAAGTTCATCTTCTTTTACTCCCGCGAGCCTCGTGTGTGTGTGTGTGTGTGTGTGTGTGTGTGTGTGTGTGTGTGTGTGTGTCTGTGTCTGTGTCTGTGTCTGTGTGTCTGTGTGTGTGTCTGTGTGTGTCTGAGACTCAGGCCCCCAGGGCTGATCTGCTCATGCAATTCCATTTCCCCTCCCCCTCCCCCTCCCCCTCCCCCTCTTCCTCCTCCTCCTCCTCCTTCTATGTACTTCTTTCTGTCGAGGAGATGATTTCCAACTCAAATGCAGACCAAAAGATTTCTAGGTTCCCAAACTTCAGGGTTCCATGGATCAGGGTGTCCAAAATCTGCACAGCGCCTTCAATAACGGCCCTCTTTCTCAGCGCACACAAGTCAACCCCAGACCAAGGCACCCTAAGGGCAAAAACCCTCCAGGATTTCTCCCACCAGACCCCGAACATCAGCACACACACCCTCCCCCAGTTTCTATTTCGTATCGTGTGGGCTCAGGCAGACAACAAACACGTCCATCGTTCGATCATCTTCCTTTGGCGTGTTTCGTGAACGTTGCACCGGCCGAAGAAACCTAAGTGTGCAAAAGCTCATCCCCGTGTAAAAGGCTTTGGCTTCTCAGCGAAGGGGTCGAGCCAAGGGACCTAGGCCCCTCTGTCCACTTTTCACTGGGTTCACTGGCCTCACTGTTGTCCCAAGCGATGGCCGGTCAGATCTCTCACGGTCATTCTTCTTTTGGCCTTCTGGTTTTAGAGAGGGTTTTCAACTGGGGTAAAAAGGGCAGGCTTGTGTGGGGCCCTTTCATGGTGGGGAGGGGGTGGGGGGGGCCCCGTAGAGGTCCCTCCGATTCACCCAATCTCAGGCAGTGCCCTATTCAAAACGTTTGTTTCCGGGCTTCCCCGGTGGTGCAGTGGTTGAGAATCCGCCTGCCAATGCAGGGGCCACGGGTTCGTGCCCCGGTCCGGGAAGACCCCACATGTCGCGGAGCGGCTAGGCCCATGAGCCACGGCCACTGAGCCTGCGCATCCGGAGCCTGTGCTCCGCAACGGGAGAGGCCACGACAGTGAGAGGCCCGCGTACCACAAAAAAAAAAAAAAAAAAAAAAAGAAAAGAAAAGAAAAGAAAACAGAAAACGTTTGTTTCCGTCCCACCAAGAGCCCACCTTTGGAGAGATTCCCTGCCTTACACGTCCTCTCCGCTCCTCCTATTCATCCACCGTGATCCACCACCACCACCACCACCACCACCACCACCCCGCCGGCCGACCTGATCTGTTCACCCTGAAGCTGGCAAGCAGTAAGGGTGCTCGTGAAGCGAGGATCCGTTGGGATTGGCCAAGATGGCAAAGTGGCGGCGGGGGCGGCGGCGGCGGTGGGGCGGGGGGGGGGTATGTGGAGGGGACTCGGAAAGTACGAGGTTACAGCTAACAGCTGCTGCTGGCAGATAGGTCTTTGAAACAGGCTGGTGGCGCCCTGGACTTTGATACCGTCCGTTCTGACCATTCCTGTTCTCCGTGAGAAGGGTGTTGGGCCCAGGATCGGCCACCCCAAAACGGGCCTCCGTGGCACATTGACGATTTTGAGCGAAGGGGGACTCCAGAAGCAGCCACGTTTGTCCGAGGGACACTGGGATTCTCCTCTGTGTCTCCCTGAAAGCGAGACATCCATCTCTCGGCTGAAAGGTGCACTCCCTGCCTCCGGAGGTAGGAGGCCGCCGCCGCGATCGGCAAATTAGGGCATTCGGGCCCGAGAAACCTTCGGAGACAAACACTGCGGACCACCGCAAACCCGAGCTCTGTTTAGCTTCTTCCTTCGCTCGCTCGTTCGCTCACGGCACACCCCAAAACCTAAGTCTCTCGGTCCGGTTCCCTGTCTGTCTCACCCATGTACCGTTCGTTCCTCGGTCTGAGCAGGAGAGACGCCGCCCGCTTCAGCCACTTCTCAGCCCTCGAATGAAAGGAAAGGTCACCCCGCTCCCCCCACACACCTTCGTCTCTCCGCGCCTTGGGCCCATGTTACTTTATTTTTATTTTTATTTTTTTGCATTACACGGGCCTCTCACTCTTGTGGCCTCTCCCGTCGCGGAGCACAGGCTCCGGACACGCAGGCTCAGCGGCCACGGCTCACGGGCCTAGCTGCTCCACGGCACGTGGGATCCTCCCGGACCGGGGCACAAACCTGTGTCCCCTGCATCGGCAGGCGGACTCTCGACCACTTTGCCACCAGGGAAGCCCATCGGGCCCATTTTAGAATGAGTCCAGCCACAGGAACTCAAGAGGGGTAGAGGGGGAGATCTCCCCCTCCCCCAAACAGGAAGGCACCTGGAACCCCGTTCCCACCGGCCACCCGGCTCCACTTTGGGTGCGTGAATCCTAGTTTGCCTCCTCCGGATCTTTAAATGATCTTCCACGTGTTATAACAGACTCACAAGGAGAGAAGCTTACGCATGTATTTCTTCTGAGTTTCATGCGACACGGGGAGCCCTCCTAAGAAAACAAAGAAAGACCCAGAGAAGCGTCCGAACCTAACATCTCTTCTGTTGGATCTGAGCAAAGAGAGGCAATCTGAAAAAGCAACTATACTCTGGCGGGGGTGCGGAGTGTGTGTGTGTGGGGGGGGGGTGTGTGTGTGTGTGAGTGGGGGTGGGTGAGGGGGGGGTGGGTGGGTGGGGGGCGCGGGCGATGCCAAAGGAGGATGAGAACTCTTAGAAATTCTTAGGCATAGAAAATTAAGACGGATCCGGGCCCGCGCCTCTCCTTTTCTCGTGCGTTGGGAAGATCATTTGGCTCTCGCCGGCTGGGATGTCATCTCCCCACGAACCATCAGGCGAGCTGTGGGGCGGAAAGAGGGAGAGCAGGGTTCAGAAGAACGTGGAGAAGATGGACGCTAGATGCCCAGAGTCCACGTCCCCCGCCCCCCCCCCCCCCCCCCCCGGGAGCAAGGATCTCTTCTTCGTGGGCACACGATCTTCCACCACGACCTCCGGACCGTGGTGCCAAGTCACGCCCACGCGAAGACAGGGCTCACCCAGGGATATGGGCTTGTGCCACAGAAAGGGAGACAGCAGGGAAGTCACCGAGCTTAAGGTATCTGACTCTCGTCGGGTCCTCGACAGGCGGAGGGACACATCTTTCCGACACGGTCGGGGCCGGCTTAGAGAACCGCTGCCGACGACCGCACCGCGAAGGAAGATGTCTCTGCGGTCTCGACAGAAGATCCAGTAGGTTTCCCAAGTGGCGGAGCTAGGAATCGATCGGCCAGGCAGGCGTGTCCAATCTTCAACTTTGGGAAGACACGCGGACTTTTACCCCCCCTTTTCGGCGGGGAGCCTGTAGAAGATCAGGCCGGGAGGAAGGACACAGTCTGTCAGTCGTTGCACGTGATGTTAACGTCCAGGCCAGGAGGAGCCATGCCAGGACTGACTCCACAAAAGGGAGAAGGTGACCAGTTGCCTTTTGAGGACCATGGCTCTCTACGCGGCACGGAAACCAAGGGAGCAGGGGCCAGGGTAGAGGCCGGCAGGGTCGTCAGAGGCCCAGCCAGGACAGAGACCGGTGAGGTGCGAGCCTGAACGAAGGCAGTAGAGGGGAGAGGGAGAGAGGGGATGGAGCAGGACCTATTTCGGTCCCGGAATCGGCAGAACCTGGTATCCCGGCGTGAGTCTTTAGAAACACCGTCCAACTCCACTCCACGGGCAAAATACAAGGTAGAGGGCGGAGCTTTCTGCACCCAGGATCCTCCCGAGACCCAGGCGAGAAGGGCCCTTCCCACGGATGGGCTCCACATCCCACCAGGGTCGGTCGGTCGGTCGGCAGGTCACCAAGACACAAAGAAGCACATTCTTTCTTTCGAGAAGCTCTGTCCCCAGGACCTGGCACTCAGCACACTGGTGATCTGCCAACCAGAACCCTTAAACACCTCCTCAGGTTCCAGGGGAAGGCTTTGCTCACCTCTTTTCGGCCCTACCTCTGTCCTCAAAACTAAAGGTAAAAGAACACACGAACACACACACACACACACACACACACACACACACACACACACACCAAAGGTAATGGAGTCCGAATACCACGAAGGCTCTCAGGTTGTGCTAGGGCCGTTGCCCAACAGCACTGTGAAGTGTGTGTGTGTGGGGGGGCGGTGGGGGTGATGTGTGTGGGTGTGTGGGGGTGTGGGTGTGTGTGTGGGTGTGTGTGTGTGTGCGTGTGCGTGTGACTCATAGGTGGATATTTTCCATAGGTGTGCACTATGGCACTGCAGGATCTGTGGTCGGTTGCTGAGTCCCCGGAGGTGGAAGCGCAGATACAGGGCCCTGAGTGTGAAGTTATCCATGGACGCTCACAGCGCGTGGGGTCGGGGTCGGCAGCCGTAACCCTCCATGTTGGTGGTTCAACGGTCAACTCTACTTTATAGATCAGAGAGGATAACGTCACGCGTTCACTGTTAATAACTTTTCCAAATAGTCTTTATCTTTTCAAAAGGAAGACATCATTTAATCCATTTCACAAGATGATACTGGGAACCTACTGCCCCAGCACGTGAATTATCCCTACAGAACACAAGATCCCTGAGAAGGAAGAGCCCTGAGCACTGAGATACCATGAAGGTAGGCTTTTAGATGATATTCTCTGCTTCTGCAGCTCGAGGTAAAACATGGGATGACTGGCTCTACCTATCCCATTCCAGTCTGTCAAACGCGAGCCCCCATGGCACGTCTCACCAGTGGTCGGTCCACGATAACTCCATCCATAGGAATTCTTGGCAGTTTTATGTTCAGGATCATTTCTTTTCCTGCCATTGATTGAAAACTCCCTGGACCCTGTTAGCAGCTACAGATTCAATGAGTCCAGTACTTCATAGGTTTTGTCATGTATTTAGAAGGGGAATCACCATCAAGTTGCTGAAATGAGGACTAAGTGTCTTTCAGATATGGAGATGGAAATAAATGGTGCTCTGCAGGGTGTGCGATGACAGGCACCCAGGATTCCTTCACCCAGCCCTCCCTTTGCTCCCTCATAGGTTCCTGGGAAATCCAAACACACACACACGCGCACACACACACACACACACACACACACACACACACACACACGGGGGGGGGAGAGAGAGAGAGAGAGAGAGAGAGAGAGAGAGAGAGAGAGCTCTGGGTGTGCTATTTGCTCTCCATGATTTCACGTGCCTCTTGGGCATGGCTGACAGAGATAGATGGACATGAAGCAGCAGGACAGCAAGCTGGCATCTCGGCCGGCCTACAGAAGTTTCCCAAGTGAAATATCAACAGCAGGGCAGGGACGCCCACGTGACGTGGGAGAGAAGGGGGGTGGGGGGGGCGGCCCGCTGACCGACGTCGGTTCAGGTTTCCCGTCCCCCTCCGGCCGAGAACCTGCCTTCCGCTTCCTGCCCTCAAGTATGTGAGAGGAGCGTGTTTCTTTCCAATAAATACCGACACATCATTTCAGTCTGTTTGTGTGTTTGTTTTTGCTTGTTCTTTTTCTGGACGAGGCCAAAGAGCCCTTCCAGTGGAGGTGTGTGTACAAAGGAGGATCTGACAGAATGGGAGGGTGCGGGTCAGTCCATGTGCGAAGAAATCCAGAGAATCTGTCATAGCTGAGACTCGGGCCTTTTGCAGAAATAGGCCAAGAGAGTTCGGATTTGATGATTCACTGCCACATAGTCATCACAGCAGTTTCCTGGAAGGGATTGTGTTACAGGAGGCGGCGTGGCCCTCAGCCCTCAGGCCTCAACCCGGCAGGCAGGCAGGCAGGCAGGCAGGCAGGCAGGCAGGCAGGCAGCGGCTATTGTCTGTTGGTCCCGCCCCCACCCCCACCCCCACCCCCGTTCCTTCTCCAGAGCTCCTTCCTAAGTCCCCTTGGACTGACCTTTGCCAGGAGCGGGGGAGGGGAGGTCCGGACGATTCATTCCGCAGGGCCTCGTTCAATCGCTCGATTCAAATGCAGAAAGCTCTCCGGTCAGGTCGGAGCCTTTGACTTTGCCTCGAGCTTCTCTTTAATGAATGGCTTTTTCTCTTTTCTTTCCCCAATTTCGCCACCCTCAGGCTGCCCCCTCCAAACTGCAGGGAGGGAAGGAGGGAGAGAGGAGGTGACGGGAGGAGGACGTGTGAGAAACAGGCCTTTTCTCCAGGCAAAAGGTGTCCCCTCCTTTTCCTGACCCTGGAAACCCCACTACACCATTTGAGAATCATGGACATGTGTGGAAGCAGATGTCTTCACTTGAGATCTTCCTCCGCAGGAGGACAGAAAGGAGGGCCAGTGTGTCCCTCTTGTGCTGGCCGGTTCTTGTCACTTGAATTCAAAATAATCAATAGAGCATGGAGGCACATTTTGGGGCGGCCTACTCTGGGAGCTCAACAGTTCCCTCCTCTGAAAGTTCCTTGGAACATATTAAAGCTGAGCTGGTGACTCGTGTGTGTGTGTGTGTGTGTGTGTGTGTGTGTGTGTGTGTGTGTGTGAAGGAGATTTCTAGATGTCAGGGTCGAAGTAACTTTAGAAGTTTGAAATACCTCTGATGATGTCGTCGGGTGTTTGGTTCAAATTTCGGAGTGGCTCTCACAGAAACAGGCACGAGGATTCTTTCCATAGGAGCCGTTGTGGCCGTTTCTCTAAGGTTTTCATCAAGTTCTCTAGCTTCCGTCTGCAGGGCTTCAGGCAAAAGGCCGTTTTAGGCCTCAGTGATGCCAAGCCAAAAGGGTGGGAGAAAATGGCCAACATTCATGGAGAGAGTCGTAGCCAGAGATTGAAGGGAACTCACAAAACTTCGGGATGCAGTCCCGTTTTCAGGTTAAGAACAACACCCTAAGGGAAACGAGTAGCACCAGAATTTCATATCCAGAAGTGTGTATCCCTGTCTCATGGAAACATAATTTTGGCCTCCAGGTAACGTATGCAAATAGCTGTATCGCCAAGGAAATAAGAAGCCTCACTGAGAGTTTCTGAATTAAGGAAGGTAAGGAGAAAAAGATCAGTGATTCCATCCTGCTGACAGAGGTATAAGTTACCAAATGGATATCCATCTTTAAAAATAAAAAAAGAAACTTGGGTTTTCCTTGTTTGTTTCTGTTTCCCTTGTATGTGGAAAACAAAAGATTTAACCATCAGTCCTAATCCCACTCCCTCTCTTTTTTTTTTTTCCAGATTTTTTTTAAAAATATTTGAAATATAATTCATTTACAATGTCGTGTTAGTTTCAGGTATACGGCACAGTGATTCAGTTCTCTCTCTCTCTCCCTCCCTCCCTCTCTCATATATATATATATATATATATATATATATATGTATGTATGTATATATATATATATATATATATATATATATATATATAGAGAGAGAGAGAGAGAGAGAGAGAGAGAGAGAGGAGAGAGAGACACGGAGACGGAGACAGAGAGACAGAGAGACAGAGATTTTTATAAATCTCTATCTATCTATCTATCTATCTATCTATCTATCTATCTATCTATATCTACACATATATATTTTAGCGGCTTCCCCGGTGGCGCAGTGGTTGAGAGTCCGCCTGCCGATGCAGGGGACACGGGTTCGTGCCCCGGTCCGGGAAAATCCCACATGCCGCGGAGCAGCTAGGCCCGTGAGCCTGTGCGTCCGGAGCCTGTGCTCCACAACGGGAGAGGCCACAACAGTGAGAGACCCGCATACCGCAATATAAATAAATGAATGAATGGATGAATAAATAAATAAATAAATAATTTTGAAAAGATTCTTTTTCAGATTCTTTTCTCTCATAGGTTATTACAAAGTATTGAGTAGAGTATCCTGTGCTCTATAGTAGGAGATGCTTGTTGATTCCCTATTTTATGTACAGTAATGTGTATATGTTCATCCCACCCAACCCCCTAAGTATCCCCCGCTTCCCCAGTCAGTCCCATTTTACACAAGTAGTCATACACATCCTCCTCCTCCTCCTCCTCCTCCTCCTCCTCCTCCTCCTCCTCCTCCTCCTCCTCAGGTCACTCAACCCCATGGAAGTCATTCTTGCTCTTCTTGGAGTCCAGTTTTTCCATCGGTTCTGCCGGCCCTGCCTGATGATTGAGCGTGACTGGACGAGTGCCGGTTCCAAAAAAGTTTTCAAGAGCTTCTGTGAAGAACTGTAGGATTTGCCCAGTGAAAGGGGTGCCTCGATCTGATCACCCGGAAGCCTGTGGAAGGCAGACCCCAGGCGGCAAGCACATTTCGTTTCTTTAACAGTCTCTGTGCCACGGTGAGGACATCAGGCTTGCGGTGAGGGAAGACCTCAACCCACACGGAAAACATAGCCACGGTCACAAGAATGTTTGGATGACCCCTACGAAGTGGCAGTGGAGGGCTTCCCCGGTGGCGCAGTGGTTGAGGATCCGCCCGCCGATGCAGGGGACACGGGTTCGTGCCCCGGTCCGGGAAGATCCCACACGCCGCGTGGCGGCCGGGCCCGTGAGCCATGGCCGCGGAGCCTGTGCTCCGCCACGGGAGAGGCCACAACAGTGAGAGGCCCGCATCCCACAAAAAATAAATAAATAAATAAATAAATAAATAAGTGGCAGTGGAATGAAGTCCAGTGGCTGGGGGTCCGAGGATCCAGAGAGAGGAGGTTTTCTTTCCAGAGAGAAAAAGTTCCCCCCCACCCCCACCCCCACCCCCCAGGGTTACAAGCACGAGAGGTCAGACGTCGCCGTTCCCGTTGCCGGTAGACCGTAGAAAATCTTCCTGCCCACGTCTATTGACAATCGGACTCCTCTTCAAGACACCGTGGGATGGGCGGGTGAAGGAATGCAAGGGGAGGGGCAGGGGGGAGGTTGGCCAGGGAGCAACCGGCTGGGCCGCCGTCTCGTCTCGTCTCGTCTCGTCTCGTCTCGTCTCATCTCGTCTCGTCTCGTCTCGTCTCGTCTCCCGTCTGCCATAGCCCCGACCGGATGCTGAAAGGACAGAATGGACTTGCTCCACCCACGTGTGCCCCGCCACCCCCACCATCTTTCAACGGGCTGTTGTTGCCGCCTCGGCGTGAAAGTCGGTTAGAACATCTCCGTGATACTGGGTACAGTCCCTTTCGTGTGAGCCTCCATTTTGACGACGACAGACAGCCCTTTATGCCAGGGCAGAGAAGACTTCCGGGAAGAAAGATCCCATCATTTCTGGAACCGTTAGAACACATCGGTGTACAGACACAAGCCAAAGAAGACTTCACGTCGTTCCTTCCTCTTTGGACAACGCTTCCCGTGTCATCGAACCTCCCCAAGAAACTTAGTCAGTTTCATCTCTCTCATTTCTCAGGAGAGAGAACACATTTTTTGAGCTACTTGGAGGGCCCTCTCCTCCTGGATCCTATCTCTAAGTCCAAAGGACTTCATCGGTCCTTCAATTTGGGGGCAAGTGTGTCCAAAATATCCAAAAGATTGTAAGGCACTTCATCAGATGATAGGTCACCGTGAAACAGTGCTTCCTTAGGCACGTCACCAGCATCCCAAGGAAAGACTTGCTAGGCAGAGAGAGAAGCTTCTTTTTCAGTTCTGAGCCAGACCTGGTTCTTTGACTATCGAGAGGACTAAGTCGATGTGAGTCCTCCGAGACCTGATAAAGGCAGCCTAGAAAATAAGTGATGACTTTTGAC